>NW_027185903.1:10838608-10846997 GCF_028583685.1 Petaurus breviceps papuanus
ATATTTAAAAGAGAAGTTTTGTTGTTTTAATTGAGGATAATAAAAATGCAATTTCAATAATTCAATCCAGTTTAATTTCTTCCTACTACTAAGTTCTGGACCTAGATTATTGTCCATCTATCTATATCTCAAAGACATACATATTGAAAGGCTCATTCAGTGGTCTGACTGTTCAGCAGCATGTTGTGGTCCAGGCAATATGTATGTTTCATAGCCACTGTATTAAGTTTGCTATTCAAAAAATCAATGGGATAAAGAAGAGGATTGAGAATAACTTTAAAAATAAGGATATATTATATGTAGTGTAGAAGTTCTATCTTATTCATTGTTGTTGTGTCATTTTAGTCATGTCGAATTCTTCATGCATCCATTTGGTTAACTGACTTGTCCAGGGTCATACAGTTAGTAAGCATCTGAAGCCAGATTTGAACTCAGGAAGATGATTCTTCCTAGTTCTCATCCCAATGTTCTATCCACTGTGTTACTTAGGTGCCCATGGCACCAAGGTGATAAATTCAAGATACAGAATAAGATATACATTTTTGGACATAACCAATGTGAGGATTTATTTCACTAAGTTTTTGTTTGCTGTTTGGTGTTGTTACAAGGGTGATTCCCCCCCCTTTTTTTCTTCTATTTCCAGTTAGTAATGGGGAGGGTAATCAAGATGAAATATCAATAAAGTAACAAAAAATAAAAGTGAAAGAAAGAAAACAGGGTCATTAAGGCATCTTTTATTTAAAAAAAAAAAGGTACCGATAAAGAATAGAACAACAATCACAAGGAATAACAAAAAGGATAGCTTTGTTAGTGCCATGTTGGACTTATCATATGTCTAAAAAGAAAAGCAAGCTATATTCAATAAAATCCACAGTTTCATATACGATTCCATTTTTTTTTCAGGAAAAGTCCATTTTATTTGCTGTTTTCTCCTTGAGTCTTCTGGAGTTATAAATGGTCATTGTGTTGATCAGAGTCCATAAGTCTTTCAAAGTTGTTTGTTTTAACAATGCTCGTATTGTATAAACTGTTATTCTATTGCTGCTTACTCCACTTTACCTTATTTTACATGTATTACTGGGTTTCTCTGAAACCACCCCCCTCATGGTTTCTTTTACCACAATTTCATCCTGTAATATCTATATAATATAATAATTTAGTAATAAGAAGCTACTGAATTTTCTTGGGCAGAGAGTAATGTATTAAACCTGCTGCAGGAGCATCAAAGATGTAGGAGTGTTGTACTAATTGAACAATAATTGAACTAACAGAACAATTTATGAAGGTGGATATCAAAATGTCAGTGGGCATAGACAGGCTTCTATATGAATTATCAAATAGAGCAATGCTTCCAAATAAGGAAGAGTGAAAGTAATATGTATTTTAGTGCCTACTATGTGCCAGAAACCTTCATAAGCAATTTACAAATATCTCATTTGATCCTCACAATAAACCTATGAGGTAGATGCTATTATTATCTCCATTTTACAGTTGGGGAAACTGAGGCTGCCAGAAGTTAAGTAACTTGCTCAAAGTTACACAGCTTGTCATGTCTTAGGCTGGATTTGAATTCAAGTATTGTAATTCTCTAGATTATTTTTAGCTTTGCTCTAGCCATAGTCCTATGAGGAAAACATCTCACCAATTGGTTTCACCAAATGTTTCCAGCAGCACATTTTAGCTTCTGACTTCAACCTTCCATGAGCCATACTATTTTTCTGCACTTAATCTGTCTCCAAATATCAGGGGTTCACCCTGTATTTGGATATTCCAGGGTGTGTCTTTGCTACATAGAAATGAGCAAAAGAATAACATTTTTAGATGGCTAGGAATGGAACCTTGGGAGTCAGGGACCATTTCATTCAAGCTCTCTGTTAAAGAGGAAGAAAAAAAGGAGGTACATTCCTAACATTATACCTGGGCATTGTGAACTAGCTTTTGTTGTTTATTTCTTTTATCTTGTATTTGAAAAGGAGTCATTTGAAAAGGAGGACTGGGGACATGGTTTCTGGGTTAGAGAAAACTTCCATGTAGATCAGGGCATGTACAACTTTTAAGTGGTCTAAATTTATGCTTGGAACCTTCTAACACCCCATTTTGTCAACTTTCCTTCATCTCCTAAGAGCCCAGTGTCTTCCTGCTTATTTCTGTCTGCTCAGGCCTTTTCACTTGGCCTCTTATTTGGCCACAGCTATTCTCACTTTCTCCAATGTGTCCCCATGGCCTGGGCAGATTCCATCCTATTCTCAAGCATCCAGTCTTGCCTGACTTTTGCTGTATCTCATTTCATTAGGATGAAACTACAGGCGCTTTTATTGTCATGCAAAGCTCTCCATAATCTGTATTTAGCCTCTCTCCAGGATTATTACATAAGATATTCCTGTTCTCTATAGGATGATACTAGAAAAATGCCATACCATAGCCCTTACTTGAAATTTTGGCTCCAGCATAAGCAACACCAATTGACCTTCAAATTAAATTTTTAATTCCTAGTATGAAAATAATATGAGAAATACTAAAAACGCATTCAGTTAAGCAGAAGAGAGATTAGGTGCTGTGGTAGTTTGCTGTGTCATTAACAATTATATGATGTGGTAACTTCCTGCCTTTTTTTCAGGCTAATCTTAACTCTGACTTTCTCCTGGGGCCTTTCTGGGTCACCTCATCCCCATCTGTACCTGCCCCCTGGCATTACCTTCCATCTACTTTGTATGTATTTTGTACATACAGTTCCCCTTTCTTAGACTGGGAGCTCATTGAGGACAGTGTTTTGGGTTTGGGGTTTGGGGGTTTTTTTTGGTTGTTGGTTTTTTTTAACTTTCTATTACCCATGTCTAGCAAAGTGTCTGACATATAGCAAGTGCTTAATAAATGTTTGTTGACTATTTTAGCTAATTGTTTTTGCTAACTGGGTACTAAGTTCTTAGTTAATGTTTTTTTTTTTTCCTTACAGCACCTATGATTACACTTTTATAGAGAATGCTCTGTATACCAATGCAGATTGGGGCTTTCTATGCAAGCTATTATATTAGTTTCCTGGAGTACTGACTTGCTCAAGGTCACACCAGTATTATGTAGTAGAAGTGGAACTTGGATTCAGCTGTTCTGGTTCTGAGATCAGTTTTCTTTTCACTACTTTGTGCTCTAGGTAGTATAGTTATTTCAGCTAAGGAAGTGTAGGTTGTAAATTTTTATTCCTCTAAATGTTAATGTCTAGGGCAAAGTCCTGCCCTAACTTTGTCACTGGATTTTGATATTAGTAAAATGGAAACAAGGGTCAAAATAACTCTAGAAATATATGCTGGCCATTTATGTTTATATTATTTATGATAAGATAGGATCTCTGTATTCTGTAAACTCATTAGTTATTGGTATATTTAACTTTATTTCTTAAAATTTTTTTTTGTTGTTAGTAAAGTTCACAAGTCCCTTAAAAGACAAAAACAAAAACAAAATTCTTTATTCTTTCCCCTGTTAAGTAAAGAATAAATAGTTTGTTTTTCATTCATGCTTAAATCAGAAGAACTACGGGAATTCAGATATCCCAAAAGCCAAGGAAGAATTACTATTTTCACTTATCCAAGTAGGTATGTCAGAGAGTAGAAAAACTCTTTGAAAAGTGGAATCTGGGTATCAACTCTCTGTTTTTAGTCTTGGATTCTCAATTTTAGGAAGATAATATTAGAATGGAACCATTGAATTATAGAGCTAGAGCTGGCCATTAAACCCAACCATTTAATTCTACAGATAAGGAAACTGAGGCTGAGGGTGATTTTGTCATTTCCCCAAAATGACACAGACTTAGGAATGGGATTTGAAGTCAGGTATTTGACTAGAGTCAGTTATCTTTCCATTTGTACCATTCTGCCTATTTTAAGACAAAAAAATGGTTTCTTATCATTTATTTAAAAATCTTTTCCATTTAATTTTGTCTTATATTTTTATTTTTGTTGTTTCTTTTAATTTCATATTATTTTTTATCTTTAATAAGTTGGTAGGCATACTGTAGAGATGGCTGATAATTCTCACATAAATAATTTTCCATCAATGGAAATAAAAATTGTTTGTATTTTTTGTATTTTATTTGTATCACACTAGATTCAGTGCCTCTACTTCTCACCTTAAAGAGCATATTTATTCTATATAGGTGTTAGGCTTCCATAAAAACTACACATTTTGGGCCTCTTGACCTTTACTTATTTGTTAACCACATTTTCCAAAATGCTTTTTACCATCCATGCCTAGGCTAAAGGCACTTATTAGTTTATATTATTTTAATTTGGTGTAACTATCAGTTCTCTGAGTAATTTCTCTATCTGTCATGGACTACAATAGACCTTGGCACATAATCTGCAATAACTTCATGAATGATTATTCTGCAAATAGCTATATTAAAACCTGTAATATCATATGTCCAAATGTCCCATGCAACAATGGATGTTATTGACAAATTATTTTTTATGATTCCTTAAAGAAAACCTGTCATATAGCCTTCTATTTCATTGCATCTTCCTATTGTCTTCTCACTGTATTTAAAGAGAGAAAGTTGAGATTGAGAATGATTCATTCATTTACTCCAGTAGTGTATGTACTCATTGCTTATAGAGGCATAGGTTCCCAAAGTGGGCAATACCACCCCCTAGGAGGTCCTGTATTGGTGGGGGAGTAGTAGTAGTCTCAAGTGCAGTTGGGGTGGGGGTGTTAAATAAAAATAAGGGTTAACCTAATCCAACCCCATGGGGGCACTGAGTAACTTTTTTTTTTGAAAGGTGGTAGGTCAAATAAGTTTGGGAACCTCTGCTGGATCCTCACATTTAAACTTCTAACAGCTAAATTCATGTTTTTCAATAACTTAAAACCTGTGTGATTCTTACCACTCCCTGACAATATTACTGAGAAGCACAGGGGGATTGCACAGGACTAAGCAATTGTGGGATTTTTAAAAAGCTATTTCATAGATAAACATGGTCAAAAACACAATCACCAAATGGCTAGCCTGTTTGAAGTGATGAGATCGCCTTCCTAAGGTCTCAAAAATAAATAAATAAATAAAACTGCTTGTAGTTGGGACTATAGTCTAACCTTTTCTAGTGTGGTGGTGGTGGTGGTGGTAGATAATCATATTCAACTCTGCATGATCCCATGGATTATAGCACACCATGCCCTCTTATCCTACATTATCTCTCAAATCTGTCCAAGTTCATATTCATTGTTTCCATGATACTATCTATCTATCTCATCTTCTACTAGCTCCTTTCTCTTTTGTGTTTAATTTTTCCCAATATCACCATCTCTTCCAATGAGTCCCTACTTCTCACTATGCAGCCAAAGTATTTAAGCTTTGACTTCAGTATTTGACTTTTCAGGAAATAGTCTAAATTAATATCATTAAATATTGATTATTTTTATCTCCTTGCTATCCAGGGAACTGGCAAAAGTCTTGGCTGGCACCACAACTAAAAAGTGTCAATTCTGTGGTTTTCCTTATAGTCCAACTCTCACAGTCATACATTGCTACTGAAAAAACTTGAGGTTTGACTATACAGACCTTTGCCAGCAAGGTGATATCTCTGTGTTTTAGTATGCTGTCCAGCTTTGTCATATCTTTCTTTCAAAGGAACATGTGTCTTCTAATTCCATGACTGCAGTCACTGTTTCTCGTGATTTTTGAACCTATGAATGTAAAATATGAAACATATCTTCTCCTCTATTTGTCATTAAATGACAAATAGTTTATGTTAAGCTTCAAGCCAGCTTTTGCACTTTTATTTCATCCTCATAGAAAAGATTCTTAAATTCTCTTCACTTTTGCCATTAGAGTGTTGCTGTGTATATATCTGAGATTGTAAATATTTCTCCTGGAAATCTTAATATCAGCTTTTGCCTCATCCAGCTTGGCCTTTTACATGATGTTCTCTGCATATAAGTTAAATAAATAAGATGATAATATGCAACCTTTTTTACTCCTTTTCCTATCTTTAATGAAACAGTTTTTCCATGTTTGATTCTCACTGTTGCTTCCTGGACTGTATACAGATTCCTCAGGAGACAAGTAAGATGATCTAGTACTCCCACATCTTTAAGGACTTGCCACATTTTGCTGTGATCCACATAGTCACTATTTGGGCATAGAAATCTATCTTACCTTATAGGGAAGTAGTAGGAGAGGGAGACAAGAAAAGAGGGATTGATAGGAAAGAGGGTCAATTGAGGCTGGTGGAGGTCAGAAGCAAAACACTAGTGAGGAGAGAGAGAGAGAGAGAGAGAGAGAGAGAGAGAGAGAGAGAGAGAGAGAGAGAGAGATGTATAAATAGGGGAAAATAGGATGGAGGGAAATACACAGTAATTATAACTGTGAATGTGAATGGAATGAACTTAACCATAAAATGAAAGCAAAGATCAGAGTAGATTAAAAACAAAATCCTATAATATGGTGTTTAGAAGAAACACATTTGAAGCAGACACACACACACACATAGAGTAAAAGTAAAAGGATGGAGCAGAATATATTGTGCTTTAGCTGAAGTCTAAAGAAAAACAGCATAGAAATCATGATCTCTAAAAAAGCAATTACTAAGGTTTTAAAAAGTGATAATTAAAAGAGACAAGGAAGGAAACTACATTTTGCTAAAAAGGTATCATAGACAATGAAGTAATATCAATACTAAACATATATGCACCAAATAGTATAGCATCCAAATTCCTAAAGAAGTTAAATGAGTTACAAGAGGAAATAAAAAGTAAAACTATACTAGTGGGGGCCTCATCTTTCCCCTCTCAGAACTAGATGAATATGACAACAAAATGATCTAGAAGGAAGTTAAGGAGATGAATAGAATTCTAGAAAAGTTAGATGTGATAGACCTCCAGAGAAAATTGAATGAGGATAGAAAAGAATATACCTTGCAACTATGCATTAAGGCTTAAAAAAACTCACAGTCAAATGCAGAAAGGCAGAAATATTAAATGCATCCTTTTCATATTGTGATACAATAAAAATTACATTTAATAAAGGATGATGGAAAGATGTATTAAAAATTAACTGGAAACTAAATCATCTAATTCAAAGGAACAAGTGGGTCAAAGAACAAATCATAGAAACAATCAATAATTTCATCAAAGAGAAGAACAATGAGACAGCATACCAAAATTTATGGGATGCAGCCAGAGCAGAATTTTGGAGAAAATTTGGATATCCAAACTCTTACATTGATAAAATAGAGAGACAGCAGATCAATGAATTGGGTATACAACTAAAGAAGCCAGAAAAAGAATAAATTAACAACTCCCAATTAAAAACCAAATTGGAAACCCTGAAAATGAAAAATTAATAAAATTGAAAGTAAGAAAACCATTGAACTAATAAATAAAACTGAGAACTGGTGAAAAAAAAAACCAACAACAATAGAATAGATAAATCATTAGTTAATTTAACTTTAAAAAAGAAGAAAACCAAATTACAGTATCAAAAATTAAAAGAGTGAATTTACCACTAAGGAAGAAGACAATAAAGTCATAATTAGGAGTTATTTTTCTCAAGCATATGCTAACAAATCTTACAATCTAAGTGAAATGGATGAATATTTACAAAGTATTAGTTGCCCAGATTAACAGAAAAATAAATAAAATACTTAACCCCATTTTAGAAAAGAAAGAATTTGAACAACAATTATTTCCTAAGAAATAATCCCCAGGGCCAGATGAATTCATAAGTGTATTCTACTAAACATTTAAAGATCAAATAATTCCAATACCATATAAATTATTTGGGAAAATGAGCAAAGAAGAAATCCTACCAAATTCCTTTTATGATGCAAACATGGTGCAGATACCTAAAACAGGAGGAACCAAAATGGAAAACAAAACAAAACTATAGACCAATTTTGTTAATGACTGTTGGTGCAAATTTTTTAAATAAAATACTAACAAGGAGATTACAGTAATATATTACAAGATTAATACACTATGATTTCTACCAGGAATGCAGGACTGGTTCAATCTTAGGAAAACTATCAGTGTAATTGACCATATCGATGACAAAACCAACAGAAATCTTATCCTAATGTAATATAATGCCAAGGAAAGGCAACTTCCCAAGGTTCAGAATACCAGCATAGGTGCTCTCCATTTTATTCAGTGGCCAACCAAGAACAGAGAAGATCAAAACATGACATCATTCCAAATACAGCATTTACTAAATGTGATTAAATAATCTCCAAGGACTACCCCACCCCAGAACCTTCCAATCATTCAATCAATTCCAAAGTCTCTGTTCTAAATACTTCTCCACCCCTAGGCTATACCTTAATTAAGTCCACCACAAAGCCCCTCTTCTCAAATGGAGATTAGTTTCCAAACATAAGGTCAAAAGTTCCCCACCCCTGGATCA
>NW_027185903.1:10847007-10888763 GCF_028583685.1 Petaurus breviceps papuanus
GAGGCAACTTCTCAGCAATCTTAGTTCCTGGGGAGACAAGGCTTAGCAAGGCCATAAGATACATTGCCAATTCCTTCATGAATTTATCCTCTGTCTGTAGAACAGTCCTAGAACCCCTGAACACATTAGCAAAGCCCTCTCCCAGGATTTCTGTAAACATACAACAAGAAAATCCTTCTTCAGGGCTTCTGAACCAACAGAAAGGCTCCCAGACCCCTGCAACAACAGCACTGTCCCTCACCAGTGGACAGTATTCACTCTGTCTGCAGGACAGTCTCCAGACCCCTGCAACAACAGTACTGTCCCTCACCAGTGGACAGTATTCACTCTCTGTCTGCAGGACAGTCTCAGGGCTTCTTAACCAAATGCCAGGTTCCAGGACTTCTTCAACAGGACAGTCTTTCACCAGTGGACAAATCTGGCAAAATAACATCAAAACAGACAGACAAAGTACCAGCAAAACAGCCATGTGTAATGGAAATGTAAATTTTAAAGATCTTCCCTGCCCCTAGGCTAATGTGCACCTGAAGCCTGGGGTGGGAGGCTTGTTTTTCAGTAGATACTTCTTGATTGGCCAGTGAGTCAATAAGGTTGTTACATTCTCTGAGCCAGGAGAAGGCTATATAAGCCCTGATGTGTAGCTTTGTTTTGGGACTCACTTTGAGAAGTGTTCTGTGATTTGATCTGGATTCTGGGAAGCCGTTGTTGAGAGTCCCCCGGCTTTGAAAAACCCAGAATGTGGAAACCCAGATGTTGACTGGGTATGGATGTAATGGTTGGACAGTTTGGAAATCTGTCTACTTGATGTTTCTGTCTTGATAATTATGCCTGTATACTTTGAGGTTCAGGGTGCTGACCTTTTCTCCTGAACAAGGTAAACGATATATGTCTGACTGATTAAAGTAAGCTTGTTAACCCACTTTGAGTTGCTTTCCTTTAACAAAGCAGATCCAAGAACCTGTGGTAGCTGCAAACCCTGAGGACGCTTGGGGTGCTTGCCACTACACCATGTCTCCTCAGTCCTTGGCAGCTCAGGGGGCAGGTCTCAAAAGTCCAGGGCAATTCAAAGTGGCTCTCAGCAATCCTTCTCAGTCTCTCTCTGCCTCCACGAGGTGCAGCTTCCAAAAAGTTCTTCCACTTCTCTCTTGTCTCTCCAAATCTACACCAGCTCCTCCCAGTTCAGGACTTTCTTTTCACATCAAAAAGTCCATCCCACAGGTGGGATTAACAAGCTCTGGGTTTTAACACAATCAATTTGAAAACCAAGCCAATACAGGGGAATCTTTAATTGCCATTACTATCACACCTAATAGATGCAGAAAATGCTTTTGACAAAAAATAGCCCCAATTCCTACTAAAAATAGTAGAGAGCATAGGAACAAATGAAGCTTTAAAAAGATAAGTAGTATTTATCTAACATAATCGGCAAACATTATCTGTAATGAGAGATGAGATAGAAGCCTTCTCAATAAGTTCAGGAGTGAAGCAAGTATACCCATTATTACCATTATTATTCAACATAGTTCTGTTAGCTATAGCAATAAAGAAACAGAAATGGAAGGAATTATAATAGGCAATGAGGAAACAAAACTATTACTCTTTGCAGATGCTATGATGGCACATGTAAAAAATTCTATAGAATCAACTAAAAGACTAGGTAAAATAATAAACAACTTTAGCAAAGTTGTAGGATATAAAATAAACCCACATAAATCATAAGCATTTTTGTACATTACCAACAAAGCTCATAACTAAGAGTTAGAAAGAGAAATTCCATTTAAAATAACTTGACAAGGTAAAATACTTGGGAGTCTACTAACAAATCCAGGAACTATATGAAGAAAATTACAAAACACTTTGTTCAAATAAAGTCAAATGTAAACAATTGGAAAATATCAGTTGGTCATGGATTGGCCATGCCAATATGATCAAAATGACAATTTTACCTAAATTAATTTATATTTTCTTTGCCATATCAATCAAAATACCAAAAAACAAATTATAGACCTAAAAAATAAGAAAAAAATTCATTAGAAAGAGCAAAATTTCAAGAATATCAAAAGAATCAATGAGAAAAAATGCAAAGGAAGGTGGCCAGGCCATTATCAGATCTTGAACTATATTGGAAAGCAGCAATCATCAAAACTATCTGGTACTGGCTAAGAAATAGAGTGGTAGATGAATGGAATGAATTAAGTACACAAAATACAGTGGTAAATGATCATAGTAATCTAAAATTTGATAAACCCACAGACCCCAGATTCTGGGATAAAAACTCACTATTTGATAAAACCTCTGGGAAAACTGAAAAAGAGCATGGAAGAGACTAGATATAGAAAAGCAACAGCTTACACCATATGCCAAGACAAGGTCATAATAAGTATGTGATTTAAACATAAAGGGTGATACCATAAACAAATTAGGGAAGCAAAGAATAGTTTATCTGTCATATCTATGGGAAAGGGAAAAATTTTTGATCAAACAAGATAGAGATAATTACCTAATCTTGATTACGTTAAATTAATTTGCTCAAACAATACCAATGTCACCAAAATTAGAATGAAAGCAGAAAGCTCAGAAATTATTTTACAATATCTCTGATAAAAGTCTCATTTCTCAAATATACAGAGAACTGAGTCAAATTTGTAATGAATAATAGATTATTTCCCAATGGATAAATGGACTAAGGATATGAACAGGCAGTTTTCAGACAAAGAAATCAAATCTATCTGTAGTCACATGAAAAAAATGCTCTAAATCACTATTGAATTGAGAAATACAAATTAAAACAATTCTGAGGTACCATCTCATACCTATCAGTTAGTTAATATGACAAAACAGGAAAATATTAAATGTTGGAAAGGATGTGAGAAAATTGGGACATTAATGCATTGTTTTTGAAGTTGTCAACTGATTCAACTACTATAGAAAGTAGTTTGGAACTATGCCCAAAAGGCAACTCAACTGTACATTCCCTTTGATCCAACAATACCAATACTAAATCTCTATCCCAAAGAGATCATAAAAAAGGGAAAAGGACCTATATGTGCAAAAATATGTTTATAGTAGCTCTTTTTGTGGTGTCAAAGAATAAGAAATTGAAGGAATGCTTGTCAGTTGGGGAATGGCTAAAAAAGTTGTGGTATATGAATGTAATGGAATACTATTCAGCTATAAGAAATAATAAGCAGGTAAATTTCAGAAAAACCTGGAAAGACTGATATGAACTTATGCAAAATGAAAGGAGTAGAACCAAGAAAACATTTTACACAGCAACAGCAACATTGTGTGATGATCCATTGTGAATGACTTAGTTCTCAGCAATAAAATAACCTTTATCCAATTGCTTACCATTTTAGGGAGGGATGTGTAAGGAACACAGAGAGAAAAATTTGGAACTTAATTTCTTTTATAAAGTGAGTATTAAAAATTGTCTTTACATGTGATTGGAAAAAAATAACATAGAGTTGGGGGGGAAAAAGAACACAGAATACACACCAAAATAAGAATTGGTAGTGAGGTGAATTCCTACCCATCTTTCAAAAACCAATTCAAACACTGCCTCCTCCACAAGTCTTCCTGGATTCATTCTTTGAGTAATGACATTTTATCCCCCTTGGATCTTTCAGAACATTTTGTTTTATAGTTTCCAAATGCACCAATTACACAATATTTTTTATTAAGGTTAACTATATATGTATGTTATTCCCCTACAAAACTGAGGTTAGCAATGATTTTTTGTCTAAGTTTTATGTCTCATTCAGTACTTGATAATGTGCTCTCTAAATAGTAAATGCTTAATACATGTTTGTTGAATCCTAGTTCTGAAATTCTGTATTTCTATATCCTATCTTTATATGTTTCAGGAAATATAGATTGCATAACACATTCTAACTAATATCTAGGAACATTTTTTGCGCCCTGATTGCTCATAGTGAATGTAAATAGCAATTGTTTCTGTTTTGGCCAGAAACCCTCTGGGTCTTCCCCTCCCAATCAGATTTTCTTTTTGCTAGATAAAAGAGACCATTCTTTGCCTCATTTCTTACTTGGCCTTAATCACAATGGGCATTGCCTCAGTCAACTAAGACATGGAAAAGACTTTGGCTTTAGAAGCCTTTACAAGTATTTCACTGCATCCTGGGCCATCTCCAGTTATCCTGATCTTTATCTTGCCAGAAGGATGATTCAGGAGGAGAAAGTGAGGTTGGTGGACTGCACAGCCCTCCTTCACTTAAATCCAATTTACCTGCAAGTCATGACCACACTTCTGATGTCATGATCCTCTTAGAGAACAAAGACCAAACAGGGAACCCTCAATACCAGAGAACTTTTCCTGATAAGTTTTCATTTTCTTCTGAGAATTACTGAAATGATATGAGTGGATATTTCTTCAGTTCTAGGAAAATAGAAAGCCATATATATTTCTTCAACTGACTCTTCATTAATTTATATGTTGTGGTTTTTTTTTTAATCTGTAACATGAGACTCTCCATCATCAATGACTGGGTGGTCTAATTCTGCAGAAATTGCAATTGATGCCCTACCTTGTTGCCCAATTCCCTTAGAACAGACCACTTTGCTAATTTTGAAATAATTGAGCTCATTTTCAATGACTGTTCTCACTAATTGTCTCCATGGTAATTCATTCCTTGAATGTAGGGACCATGTCTTATTTGTGTTTATATCTCTGACAGAATCCAAGTCAGAACCTTACATATAGCAAGCACTTAACAAATTGTGGTGGGTAAATGAATTAGTCTTTATTTGTAAACTTTAAGACATCTTGCCAAATTCCAAAATAGACTACACCTTTTTGATTACACATTTGACTGAACAATGTAGATAAAACAAAATTTCATGTAATTATTGCTTGTTGACTACAAGATGATAATTGTAATTCACTAGTCACCATGCTTGGCACTTGGTAGGTACTTAATAAATATGTTCATCCTCCCCCTACACACACACACACACACACACACACACAATGTCATCTTTGAAAGGATATTTTAATACCTCCTGCTACATGGTGTAGGGCACTTGATGATTATTTCAAAATTATACAAATAGGCTTTAGGTGTGTGATGAATAACTTTATTTGATGACTTTATGACTAGTTTTATCAAGTAGCTAAGTGGTGAAGTGGATAGAGCATCAGGCCTGGAATCAGAAAGACTCATTTTCCTGAGTTCAAAACTGTACTCAGACACTTACTAGCTTGTGACCTTGAGTGAGTCACTTAACCCTGTTTGCTTGAGCTTCCTCATCTGTAAGATGAACTGGAGAAGGAAATCCCAAATAGTTCCAGTACCTTTGCCAAGAAAATTCCAAAAGGGATCTTTAAGAGTCAAATACAACTGAAAAATGACTGAAAAAAAAAACAAAATCAAGCAAGAAACAAATAATGTCACAGAAAATAAGTAATGCAGAGATGAAGGTGAAGTGGGATTTCATATAAATTGCAAGGCTCTCCAGATGTTTCTATTTGTAGATATTGCATCAAGTCCCAAATCATTGTAAAAAAAAAGAAAAGAAAAGATACTCTTATCTTTCAAAGAAGTTTGAATTTGATTCTGAAGGCATAACCAAATGAATGAGAAATGTGTCTTACATAGACTATATCTGCAGTTGGATGGACAAGTAATAGGGCTCATTGATCAGTATATCTATATATCTATGTTTATATATGTATATATATGTATGTATGCCTAAATATATGCATATACATCTTCATCTGTATTATATATAGTCGTAAATGTATATATGCATATGTGTATGTGTGGGTATGTATATGGACAATGACGTGTGTCCAGAGTTCAACAGAAGGGGAAAAGTGGACTTGATTGCCTTTGGAAATATCCATTTATTTGCAATTGGCAACACAATTCACTTGCAAGTATTTGCAAATTGCAAAATATATCAAAATTTTTGCGATTAAATTGAATTAGGAAATTTAATTTTTTTAAATGATTCTAAACGTCTACTTGAAACAAAGGTTCTTCATTTCAATACCAAAATTCTTCTGGTAATGATGTTTGACTTTTACTCAGAATCTTACAATCCTTGAAGAGCTCAAGTTGAAGACCACACAGAGTGAAACAGAGAAGGATATGCTGGGCACAGGCAGGATGCAACAACAAAAAGAAGTTACATAGAAAAATTGGCACAAGTCTTTTATTTTTTCAAAGAAATTAATGACTAGAAGAAGACAGGAACCTTCTTAAATGTTGAGAATGAGAGATAACCAAGGGGCATGCCATGTGTTTTAGAAGTATTATTATGATAGTATGATATCAAGAGAAGGACAGATTGGACTATGCACTTTCCCTGCTCAAAAAACTTCACTGGCTCTCCGTTATTTGAAGGATCAAGTAAAAACTCCTTTGTTTGGCACGTTAGATTGATCATAGTCTGACTCCAGGCTATCTTTACAGGCTGATTACATATCATTCCACTTCATATGCTTTACCTTGTTCTGTTTACTATTCTTGGCACGTGACAATGCATCTACAATCACTGCTGCTTTGAATAGTCTAGTCCCAGTCACTAACACATACATTTTTATCACCTTTGCCTTGGAGCCTCTATCTCCCTTCAGGGTTCAGTCCAAGTTTTACCCCTTTATGAGGCATTTCTGGATTTCTGCAGCTGTTGTTCTCCCTACTCTCACATTACTTTGCATATACATGTGTGTGCATGTATTAATGTATGTGTGTATGTATGTATGTATATATGTATATATACACACAAGCACATATGTGTTGTATATAATGTATCTTTGTGTGTACACATGTACATATACACACTTATGCACTTTTCTCCCAGTACAATGGGAGATTCATACATTTCTTTGAAAAAAAAATACCTGTGGCATTTTTTCTATGTAAGCAGAGATTGTAAGGGATGTAAGGAGGGATTGTTTAGTTTTGCTTTTGTATTACCAGAAACTAAAACAGTATCTGATCCATAGCAGGTGATAAATAATCAATACTTGTTAAAGAGAACATGAGGAAAGCCTCTGGCATATTGTGTAAAACTTATGGTAGGGTGTGGATGAAATTCATGCAAAATAGGCAGGAATGAATAGGTTGCATCTGCCTCACTGGAGTCAGTTTCTGTGTCAATGGGACATCATGGATCCATTGGGAACACTGATAGAAGTTAATAGACAAAGAGGGGAGAGTAGAATGTTTTATTCATAGAGAATTAAAGTTCTATTCATGGTGAACAGAAAAAAAAATGGGCTAAAAACTTACAGAGGGTAATCATAAAATATTTTTTTATTTTTATTAAAGTTGTCATAATTTTTTTAATATAGTAAAGTAAATGAGTAAAACAAAATAAGGTAAAAACAGAGAGGTATGCAGAATTTAAAACACCAGGAAAATAGGAGTTTGACATTATTTGAACGGGGAAAAGGGCCTACTAAAGAATTTGAATAAAATGTCATAGCCATATCAATGTATAAGTCAAAAAGCTCTTGGAAATACTCTAGTTTAGCACTCTCCCTTTACAGTTAGGGGAAATAATTCTCAAAGAGATGAAGGAAGTTGGCTGGTCATCCCACTACTTAGATGCAGAGCTAGGAAGTGATGTTAGATCTCACAATTGCAGGGATCATATGCAAAAATATTTAGAGCAGTCCTTTTTGTGGTGGCAAAATATTGGAAATTGAGGGGATGCCCATCAATTAGGGAAGAGGGGATGCCCATAAATTAGGGAATGGCTGAACAAGTTGGGATATATAAATATACACAGGAATACTTTTGTGCAATAAGAAATGATGAGCAGGCAGATTTCAGAAAAACCTGGAAACACTTGTATCAACTGATGCAAAGTGAAAGTAGCAGTACCAGGAAATATTGTATACAGCATTAGCAACATTGTATAATGATCAACTATGAATGACTCAGCTCTTCTCAGCAACATAATGATCTAAGACAAGTACAAAGGATCCATGAAGGAAAATGCTATCCATATCCAGATAAAGGACTGACAAACTCTGAACGCTGATTGAAGTATATATTTTTTGGTTTACTTTATTCTTTTTCATTTTTCTTTTGATCTACTTCTTTCACAGCTATGACTAAGATGGAAATTTTTTTTTCATGAAAGCACATGTGTAAACTATATCAAACTGCCCACCATTTTCAAAAGAGGGGAGAGGAGGGAATGGGGGGGAGAGTTAAAAATTTGGAAGTGAAAATCTTGTAAAAAAAAATGAATGATAGGGGCAGCCAGGTGGTGCAGTGAATAGAGCACCCACCCTGGAGCATGAGGACCTGAGTTCAAGTGCAGCCTCAGACACTTAACACAAAAACTAGCCATGTGACCTTGAGCAAGTCACTTAACCCCAATTGCCCTACCTTCCCCCCTCCAAAAAGCAAAAAAAAAAAAAAAGAATAATTATTTTCTTGACACATAACTGTGGTAAAATAAAATGCTATCTAATTCAAAATAAATAAATAAAGATAAACTGCAAGGCACATAAAAAAGAATCATTGGATTCCCCGAAAACCATGATAAAAAGAAATCTAGAAGTAATATTTCAAGAAATATAAGTGAAAACTGATCAGATCGATTAGAACCAAAGAGCAAAGATATTAAGACAGAAAAAGTAATAAGCATTTATTAAGTGCCAACTGTGGGCCAGATACTAAGTTAGATGATTTACAAAAATAATCTTAAACTCATCATGCTTAACAGAAGCAAATAGGTATGGGGATGTGAAGGTTGGGGAAGATTAAAACAGGAGAGAGTCTTATAGAAAACAAATTTCCTGATCCTGAGAAGGAAATTAAGAATGGGGTGAGGAAGAAAGAAGAAAAGAGTTAGTTTCTAAAGTGGTGCTCCTCAATTAGGAAATGGTTGAACAAATTGTAATATATTTAAATAATTGAATATTATTGTACCATAAGAAATTATGAAAAGACTCTTGCAAGGAATCCTGTATTGTATAAACTGCTACAGAATAAAGTGATCAGAACCAAGAGAAGAGTTTATATAAGGACAAGAGCAATATAAAGATAAACAACTTTGAAAGACTTTAATTGTCAAAGACAACTTTGAAAGCACTCTGATCAAAGCAATGATCAACCATGTCTACAGAAGGTTTTTTATGAAGCATGTTATGTACCTCTTACCAGAGGTAATAGCTTAAGGGAACAGAAAGACACATGTTTTGATCATGGTCACTATGTGGATTCCTTTTGCTTGAGTATGCTTATCTGTGATGTTTATTTGTTTGTTACTCTTTCTCTAAGTTTCTTTTAATTCAGGGAGAGGTATCAGGACAAGAAGGAACAATATCAATGTAAAAATGAAACAAAGACAAGGCCACTGAACCTTTTTTTCTTTCTTTTTTTGTAATTCACAAAAGAGAAGAGAAAGCAATTCAGGAGGAAGTGGAGAAAAATGAGATAGTTTTAAAATAGTATGTGAAGGGTATCACATCTTTTTATAAAAGCAATATGAAATGGAATTTCACAGTTTCATATACAATTTTCTTTTGTGCTTTACTGTTTATATGGAAATATTATTTATTGTGTTTAAACTCAAAATATAAAATAAAAAGCCTTAAGTCTGGTATAAATTCATGGTATAGTACTGATAGAGAATTTTACTTACTTGTATATCAGCTGAAGTTATTATTCTTGTGGAAATGTTGCTTTTTCTCTTATTGATAATTTCATTCTTTAGAAGTTGGAAGAACAAAATGGGAGAAATTCTATTCTGTATTAGAGTCCTATCAATAAGAAGAAACTAGTTTCTGAAAAACATGGTGGAAAGTGACAACTTCATCATAAAATTCATGACTAAAAAGAAGAGGATAGACTGGCATAGACTCAAGATTTTGTTAGAGAAGATTGGAAAGATTAAAAAAAAATAATGAGAGGATTGATAGGAGCCCATAGACTAAAGTTCTGTGGGGGGAATCAATCCAAAAAGAATGTATCACTCTCAATAATGAAATTCTGAATATACCAAAGAGGAAATTTATGATGAGATAAAGCATGGATAGTTGTAAAGAGACTAACATAGAATTTGTTAGCACAGGATTTTCATTGAATAATTTAGATTTTAAAACAGTAACTTTTGTGGGTGTCTTTTGTTTTTAATATTTCTTGTATTTCTCAATATGTCTCTCTTCTTTTTTGTTATCTTTTTACTTATATTATTTTGGTCATTGTATATATTATTTTCCCAGTTATACTTACTTAGTATTGCATCAGTTCATATGAATCTTACAAATCTTCCCTATATCCCGCACATTCATTGTTTCTTATAACTCACTAATATTCCATCATATTCATGTACTTGATGTTTGCTTTAGCCGTTCCACAATCAATGGACAACTGCTTTGATTCCCCAGTTCTCTATGAGTACAAAAAGTGCTGCTATAAATATCTTTAGTTCATATAAGACCTTTATTTCTATCTTTGATCTACTCGGTATGTATGTCTAAACATAAACTCTCTGACTCAACAATTGCAGGATTGTTTTGTTCAGAACTTTTCTAGGTCTTATTTTAAATTGTTTTCCAGAATTATTGACACAATTAACAGTTCCATCAGTGATATATAAATGTGTCTTTTCTTCCATAACCTCTCTAACACTATTTCTGTCATCTTTGCCAACTTGCTTTGTATAAAGAGAGAATTAGAGTAGCTTTGATTTATTTTTCTCTTATTATTTATGGTTTGGAGCACTCTTTGATATAATTGTGAAGAGTCTGTAATTTGTTTGAGAATGGTTAATATCCTTAAACTTCTTAACCACTGGGCAATGATTTTTACCATTATAGATTTACATTGGTTTCCTAAATATTGTGGATATCAGATGTTTATCAGTGAACCAAATACTTTTTCTTCCATCTCTTTATTTCTGTGAGCTGAAATGGATGGAGATTTATGGATAACAGATGCTGGGAGAATATGTTTATTTCCTCTTTTAAAAAGAGAAAGTTAGATTATCCAGTATCCTTAATTGAAGTTTTAAAAGAGTACACGGTCAGGAATATCAGATCAACATACTCAAATTCCAACTTCATATAAGTTATATTACTGTTTTTACAGAATTCCATGAAACAAAGACAAATACAAATTGCCTTTCAGTCATGAACAGTACTCCCTTCTACAGTAAAAATAGCAAAAAGGATTCAACAAGTGCTCAGAAAGTTTTTCTAATCATTTATAGATGTTAACTTATTTGTTGGTATGCTGAATATGATCACAATCATTACAGGGAGACCTATGAACATATATATTTTTTCTTAAAATTGTATCAAAATTGTATTGACTTTCCCTTTATAAATGAAATCAAGAGACAAAAAGAAATTTAGTTTAAAAAGAAAGAATAGTTGGTTGTTCAACCAACATTTATTAAACATTTGCTGTGTTCCAGGCATAGTTCTGAGGATTTGGCAAAGAAGTGAATTTTTTTTATGAATTTATGTTGTAATGGTGGCTCACAGATTATGGATACATAGGCAACAAAAGAATTGGTAGAGTTGATTTTGTTATGTATCCAAAAACAATGAGATGGGGGGGGAGAAGTGGAGACAAGATGGTGGAGTAGAAGCAAGGAATTCCATGACATCCCCCCACAACCACCTCAAATACCTATAAAATATGACTCTAAACAAATTAGAGCTACAGAACCCACAAAGTTACAGAAAGAAACAAATCTCCTGCTGAAGGCAGCCTGGAAGGACAACAGGAAGATTTCATCACAGTGTGTTGGGAGCCAAGAGCAGTCCTACACAAGCCATGCAGTTTTGGCCCCAGGGAGTCAGCAGCAGCCAGAGCAGACTCTAGGAAAGTGAATCACCAGCAGCTGTGGTGGTTTCCAGACTTTTCAAGCCATAAATCACAAAAAGAAAGGAAAAGGTCAGTTTGGAACTCTGTTGGAAAGGAAGGGCATGGTCCAGCTCCTGCCTCTCTGGAAGCAGAGTTCTACCATGGCAAAAATTTCAAAAGTCAAGTAATTGGCTGGCAAAATGAGCAAGCAGAGGAAGCAAATCAAGCAGAGCAATCAAAGCTTAGGTTCCTTTTTTTGTGGACAAAAAGCATCAAACCATAGAACAGGAGGAAGACAACAAAGTCAGAACTCCTACATCAAAATCTTTCAAGAAAAATGTGAATTGGTTACAGGCCATGGAGGAGCTCAAGAAAGATTTTGAAAATAAAGTAAGAGAAGTGGGGGAAAAACTGGGAAGAGAAATGAGAGTGATGCAAGAAAATCATGAAAAGCGAGTCCACAGATTGACTGAAGAAAATAATACCTTAAAAAATAGACTAACTCAAATGGCACAAGAGGCTTGAAAAGCCAATGTGGAGAAGAATGCCTTAAAAAGCCAAATTTGCTAGATGGAAAAGGAATTTCAAAAACAATGAGATGTCATTTAAGGGAATATTTAGTCATGTCATGTTGCCCATGATGAGCATTTGCAAAAAATAAAAAGTTTCTGTGAAGATAATTGTATTTTTACAGAACCATAAAATTTTAGGGCTAAAAAATATCTCAGCAACCATTTAGCCCAACCTGTACCTGAGAGTAATACTTATTATAATGTAATAGATAAGTGATCATCAGCTTCTGTTAGAAGACCTACAGAGAAATTCTTGCTCTGTTTTCTCTGTTTACTATTTCTCAGGGTTGTCATTCCATCTTGGGATAGTTCTTATCATCAAAAAGTGTTTTTCCCCCTTATTGTTGGATAATTTTTTCAACAATTTTTTTTTTCTGATATCGAGCTTGAATTTGCCTCCTTGAAATTTTTTCTCATTGAATCCCCTCTTATTTTGGGGTTTAACAAGAAGACATGGGGGCGGCTAGGTGGCACAGTGAATAAAGAGCTGGCCCTGGAGTCAGGAGGACCCAAGTTCGGTTCCTACCTCAGACACTTAACACACACACACACACACACACACACACACACACACACACACAAAACAACTAGCCGTGTAACATTGGGCAAGTTACTTAACCCCAATTGCCCTCCAAAAAGGCAAAAAACAAAAAAGAAGAATACATATGAACTCTCACATGACATTCCTTCAAATATTTCAAGACAACTTATAGTATCCCCTGTGAGCTTTTTCTTCATCAAATAAAACAATTCCTCCAAGTTATCCTTATATGACATCTATTTAAGTTCAAACTCTGAGAAAACATCAGAGGATCAACAGAATATAAGAAAGAGAAATTTTATATAAAAAAACTTAATAAGATGAACTAAATTAAATTAGCATATGCTTTAACACAGTGATTTCAATGCAAAGATAGATATATGGGGGCGGCCAGGTAGCAGAGGGAGTAAGAGCACTGGCTCCAGTGCTGAGAAGACCTGGAGATCGAATCCCGGGCTCAGACACTTAGCACCCACCTAGAAACAGCTGGCCGTGTAACCTTGAGCAAGTTACCTAACCTCAATTGCTTAGGGGCAGCCAGGTGCCTCAGCAAGTAAGAGCACCGGCTCCAGTGTCAGGATGACCTGGATCAAATCCGGGCTCAGATACTCAGCACTACACCCAGAAATAACTGGCCGTGTAACCTTGAGCAAGTTACTTAGCCCTGATTGCTTAAAAAAAAAAAGATAGATATATGAAAATCACGGGGGAAATAATTGAAAAACATAATTTAGAATTTAGAAATAATAGAGATAAGGGATGTACAGATTATACAGAAGCTTCACATATATGAATCTTGAATATGAATCACTGCTTATGGTGAGTATTCAGTAAGATCACCAAAAATTGAAATTAATCATATTTAACAGATATAAAACAGCTAGTTCCCAGTGTGTGTTATCTAAAAATCATAAATTCATATCATCATGTGAATGACTTCATAAATTCACACCATTAATCTATTCAAACTAAGATGAAAATTAGTATCATATTACAATAAATATTAAAATGAGAAGGAAATATATTGTATAACTGAATAAATTTCACTTCAACTCATGAAACAAGCTTTTAATGCCAAATAATAAGATAAAGATAAAAGGAATAAAATTATCATATACCATCATTATTTCCTAAAGATGTTTAACTGATATAAGGCAGTCACTACAATAAAAACAATGAAGCCTTGAAACTTTAAGTTAAGGGATTACCACTTGCGATGCCATCAGACTCTTTATGCACATGTATATGTATGTATGGAGAGACTCAATGTAGAGAGACTAGACGGATAGATTAGAAAGAAAAATGTATAGCAGATACACACATTACACATACATACATACAGGCATACATACAAACATATGTGTATATCTCCATCCATCTTTCTTTCCTATATATCTCTTTTTATTTATATATCTAACATCTATCTGTAGACAACTAAATGATTTCTACATTTATTGTATGTATTTGCATCTGCACTTATATACATCTACATGTGTATATATAATATCCATAGAACTATGTTAAGATCATATCTCTGTATTTTATTGTATTGTATTTTTTTTGGAAGGCAATTGGGGTAAGTGACTTGCCAAGTTCACACAGCTAGCTTTTGTGTTAAGTGTCTGAGACTGGATTTGAACTCATGTCCTCCTGACTCCAGGGCTGGTGCTCTATTCACTGTGCCATCTAGCTGTCCCTAACAAATCATATGAAAACAAAACAAAGATGAAGGGAAATATTTGAATATGGAAAATCAACAGTTAAGCTAATCATCAAACATTTTATCCCCTTGCCAGAAAGGTGTGATAGCCAGAAGGAACATCACTCTATTTCTTTGTTGATTTGGAAGATTTCATATCTCTGCCTCATCCAGCTTCTTACAGGCTTGATCCCATTCTGATCTGGCTATGTATAGGGGAGCTCATTATATTAATGGCAAGCTTACTGTGGACATACCTGACTGACTTAGGCCACTGCAGCTCCAAACCCTGACGTCAAGAGATTCATCAGCCCCAGATTTCATGGCATTGGGGATTACAAATGTGTTACTGATTTGAAACATCAGTTTAAAATACAAACTTACTTACAAAATTTTCAAGGAAGGTGAAAGGTTATGAAGCATATCACCTCATAAAATCAGGAAGAGCAGTGGAGGGAAAGGCAAGTTTAATGAAAGGTGAGGGAGAGACCTAGTTTTCCCATATCATCCATTCTGAGAACATGAAATGCAAAACTGGGAGGACAATAAACAAATGAAAAAAAAGACAGAAGAATATTGTGTTGTTGTTGTTGTTGCTGTTTTAGTTTTAAAGACCAGTCAAGACTCCCATGGTCATCTTTTTTTTTTTTCTCTTCATCCTTGACCTTTGATCTACAATGTCAGTGCTAACATCGTAGCCCCTCACTAAGTGATAAAACAGAGAGGGCATGAAAGAAAATAGGAAAATAGATAAAGTATAACGGACTTTGTGCTCACAGAGGAAAAAGAACTCTGCTAGAGGTCACATAACTATAAGGGTGTGAAGGCATCTCAAGCTATCCAAAGAAGAGCAACTATGTGACACAGTGAATACTTACTGGGACTGGAACTGGGAAATCCTAAATTTCTTTCTGGAGCCAGACACTTATTAACCATGTGACCTTGAGTAAGTCATGTAACCTTTGCCTCAGTTTCCTAATTTGTAAAATGGAGATAAAACTATCCCCTACCTTCCAGGGTTGTTGTGAGGATCAAATGAGTTAACATGTATAAACTTTAATCATTAAAAAAGTGATGATGATGATGATTAAAATATCAAAAACTTTGGCAAAATAATAGAACATGAAAAAGTTAGAAGAGAACCATGTAAGTGGGGGGGGGATGAATTCTTTACATGTTTCTTTGATAAAGTTCTCTTTTCTTATACAATAAGGAACTGGTCTCAGTTTACAAGACTAAGAACCATTCCCCAGTAGATAAATAGTCCAAGGATATTAATAGTCAAAGGGAAAGAAATCCAAGCTATCAACAATGATAAAAAAAAAATGGTCCAAAACAAAAGGTATGAGAAAGTTGTAAATTAAAAAAAAAGAAAATTATCCTTTGATTATAAATCACAGAAGAGTGATCTCAGCTGAAATAAGATTTCTTCTAGTATCATTTTTCTTTGTCAAAAGATAGCATCTGATACTGTGCAGTTGTGAATTGTGTGACCATTTAACATTAATACTCACTTATTAACCAATAGCTGATGTATTTGTAATGGTATTTTCTGTATTATCTAATTATCTCTGGAATTCTATCTTTAAAATTTGCTAAAACAGATATAGATGTGCTTATTTCCATATCTATAAGAAATTAAGTATCTTAAATCTGTGAATAAATTCAGGACCAATACTTTATTAAAAAAAAAGTTGTAAATTAAAGTAACTTTTGAGGTTCAACCTTGTAATCACTATACTGGCAAAGATGTGTAAAGAGAAAGATGGCAAATGGTGGAGGAAATTTGTGATTGCTGATAGAACTGTGAATTGGTTTAGCCATTTTCAAAACCAACTTGGAACTATTTTCAAGAAGTTACCAAAAGATGCAAACTTTTTGCCCACTACTGTGTCTATGCCCTAAAGAAATCAAAGGAAATGGGAGTAGGGGGAATATGCACCAAAAAGATTTTGTAGCAATACTTTTTGTGGTAGCAAAAGGCTTCAAACTAAGAAAGTGTCTTCCTGTTGAGGGATGACTAAACAAATTGTGGTATGTGAATATAATGGAATATTCTTGTGCAATAAGAAAATATGAAATGGACAAGATAAAAGGAAACTGGGCCAACCTTTATAAACTGAGGCAGAGCAAAGTGAGCAGAATTATAACAACATATATAACAAAGCAAAATTATATCTATATAACCTTTAGCAGTCTGATTAACACAATGATAGACCATTAATACAAAACAATCAAATCGAAACATGCCACTCACTTCCTAGTAGATAGCCACCAACTTAAAATGGAGAAAAAGACATATATTTCAGATATGACTAAGGTGGGAATTTGTTTTCCTGCCTTTGATATTATGTATTGATGAATATATATATATATATGTATATATATATATATATTTTTTTTAAATATGTTCAGTGTAGGGAAAGAGAGAGATAAAATTTTTTAATATATTAAAATATTCAAATTTGAAAGAAATATAATGGGCCTTATTATTACCAAAATGTATAAAAATATAGGTAATTTCTCATTCATGTGCCCATTTCTTCATTTTTATAATCTCTATGAGAATAATCTATAAATATTTGGAGAGTGGACTGAGGAGGTGTTCCTCAGATAGCTTTTCAGGAGGAAATGGACAAGACATGCACAAGATTAGAAGGTCAGATCGATTTTGATCTTTACCTTTGAAAGAAAAGTCTACATTGATAAAATCACATATCCCTGAAAGAATCAAAATAGTGAGCTCCTAGGTTAATATTAAAGGGTGCAAGTAGAATTCTTTTAATGAAGTTGCAGAAAGAAATTCCCATCTTCCAGGGCTAGATTCCCAAACTAATTTCTCAAGAAGAATGGGGCCTTACCTTCACGATATCACTGGCATATAAAAGTCACCAAGGCTTTTATTTTGAAGCAT
Source organism: Petaurus breviceps papuanus (assembly GCF_028583685.1). Taxonomy (NCBI): domain Eukaryota; kingdom Metazoa; phylum Chordata; class Mammalia; order Diprotodontia; family Petauridae; genus Petaurus; species Petaurus breviceps. Next base: position 10,864,535 of record NW_027185903.1, read on the forward strand.
TTTATTTTTATTATTTATTTTCTACAGAGTATGGTACATACAAATCACAGAAATCTTTGAATTAAAAAAAATCAGTGGACACACCATCTTAAACTTAAGGTTCTTTATTCTGGAGAAATAAGTAACACATCCTGTTACTCCAAATCACTTACGTCTTGCTTGGTGAACAATGAGCTATTTTACAATGGTCATAACTACAATTCAGTCAGACATAGCCCACCTCATTATATTCATTTATGTTTGTTTTGGCCTCAATCATGAGTCCAATTTCAACTCACTTTTTTTCCCCCCAGGAAGCCATGCTTTCATCCACATCACAGGAATGTGAACATATGAACACTTCCAGAGATGGTATATAAATTCCTTCCAAAGGACCAAAAAATTAGCTTTAAATGAAAAGTGTTTTCTACATAGTTGTCATAAGGCACTACACAGTGGGAGGGGGGAATTCTCCTTTATCGTAAGAGTTTATTGAATATTTTGGTTTTGAAAAATATTGGGACTAAGCTTCTATGGGAAGAATTTGAATTTAAAATATATTTTCTGACATTTTCTAATTAAGAATCACTTATTATTATCCTGTTTAGTGTTGCAATAGGAAATTCCAATAGGAAATTTGGTTTGTATTCACATGATATAACTCAGCTCTCTAGAAAGGGCTATTTCCTGAAAATAAACAGTTATAAACCCAAAGAAAGAAGGAAATTTATGATGCTATTAGTGTTGGGGACAGAAGCTATGATATTTTAAGGTAGAGGAGATAATAAACATGATGATATTATACATGTTTTAGTTATGCAGATGAAGGGAAAATGAATTAAGGAAACAAAAAAATGGTAGGCTTTTGACAGAAAACAAGTATGGCCTCTGCCCTTCCTGTTGTTCAGGAAACAGAACACTACATTGGAAATTTCCCAAGTATAACTTATGAATATTGGGCACTTTGGATTTCCCTGCATGTCTCCAGAAAGAAATAAGTATGGTATATGCCAAAGAGAAAATTTCCATTTCTATGGGGGAAATCTTTTTTCTTGCTTTTGTTTCATTTTTCTTTAATAAGCTTTTGCAGTATGCTTCCCTTCCACCATGCAGCATAGATTTTAGACTGAAAGAGATCCTAGAGGTTCCCTAGTCCATTTCTTTTACTTTGCAGATGAGCAAATAGAGACCTGAAGAGGTGGAACAGCTTGCATCTCTGAGGTGAGTAACAGCAACAAGCAGAGCCAGGATTTGGACCCAGATATTCACTCCAAATCCAACATCTTTGATAGTGCAGTCTGATGTACAATTACATTCAGTGAGGACATTTTTCTAGTTAAGAACTCATCTCTGAACTATTAAACGTTCACTTTGATATTATTACAAAGAGAAGCTATTGAATAAAGCCAGACTTGCAAAGATGATTGTTTTGTACACATGGATCAATACTGTGAGAAAGAATGGAAAGAAGAAATAATTTCTAAACATAAAATGTAATATTTAATTGTACTTAGTCTCACGTTTTTAAACATACCAAGCTCATTCAAATTATACGGCTTAAGATGTAGTTGAATGAATGTAGAAAAAAATGATTACAAAGCCAAGTGAGAGCTTATTATAATCATTTGTCACAGTGACTAGCAAGTGATAACTAGGCAAGACCACATAGTTTGGTGACCGTCTCCTGCCTCTGTCCTTTGTGTATCCTCATGATTTCCCCTGTGTCCATTGTGCTGGAGTTGCCTGTCTCACAATTAGGGAAACTACGTTCCCAGTGTTTCAACTCCATGTTGATATCAGCTTCCTGAGGAACAATTCAATTTTTGACTTTTTCCTAAGGGTACCTCCCCAACAGGGGGTAGGAAGTGAAAAGAGATACAGAGAATAAACAGGAATCAGGAATGGCAAAGGGAGTTTTGTTCCCACACAAAATGGGAATGTTATGCAATAAAGAATTATAGAATAAGGGGCACTTAGGTGGTGCTGTGGATAGAACACTGGTCCTGGAGTCAAGAGCACCTGAGTTCAAATCTGGCCTCAGACACTTGACACTTACTAGCTGTGTGACCTTGGGTAAGTCACTTAACTCTGACTCACAAAAATATATACATACATACATATATATGTAATCTTGACTGACTCACTACACACACACAAACACACACATATATATATATATATGTGTATATGTATATATATATATAATCATTATGATCAGCTAAGAGGCTAGTATTCAGGTCTTAATATGATGGTTGCAGTCTGATCTGTCCCAAGTGAACTGCTTTTTCTGATGGCTGCTCTTTCTTTAGGTGTATCTCCCTCATCCAGTCTGCCTCTGTCACCATTTTCACTACAACTGCTCTTGTAGCTGACACCTTGCTACTAGGAAAGGGCAAGACACCAGCTTCTTTTCAATGTCTCACAAAGTCCAACAGGAAGAAAACAAAAATCGATAGTCTCATTCCATACAGATACTTGTCTGGAAAGCTAGGTGCTAATGGTTTGTTTCCCAGAAGAGAGATGTGCAATTCTTCACTGCCACTGAATCCATAAAGCTCAGAAAGTCATCCTTAGGCCATAAAGCCAACAGGAACAAGAGACCAGAGGACAGGTTGCCACTTTACTGTAGTTTTCTGTGTTATCAGCCCTTCTAGTCATATTCTCTGACAGGGAAAAGTCAGTGGATAGCAAGCTACATGTGCTCTGATGTGAGGATAGTGAGGACTCCATTCTACATACTGAAGGGGATATTACACTCACTTTCAATGACCTTTTATTGGACTTTTTACTATTTTCATTCATTTAGAAGGCAACATTCATTTCAGGTTGTAATAAATTGACTGAGCATATTTGAATAGTAATGTTTTCTTCATCTAAGATTCAGATTACTTGGACAGGATCATAAACCATCAAATAAAGCTTATTGCTGAATGAAATCATAGGCTACTCTTATAATCTGACTACAAATAAATTATCTGTTTTGAGAGAATATAAAATTTAGTAAGCAGAATCAATTAGCCAAGTCACTTTTGTTGACATATACTAAGTACAATTCAGTTATTTCTGAGTTATTATGGACTCTATAACATAAAAATCATATTTTCCACCTTGACTTTGAAAAACTATTTGGTTTCCAAGTTCAATAAACACATTCCTTTCAATTCCCATCTTCCTTTCGATACCAAAAAAACCCTTAGAAGCTGCTGATAAATCCTTGTGGTTGTTCCTGTTCTTGTTGTTGCCTTCCTCCTCCTCCTCCTCCTCCTCCTCCTCTCCTCCTTCTCTTCCTCCTCCTTCCTCTCCCTCTCCTTCTCCTCCTCCTCCTCCTCCTCCTCCTCCTTCTCCTTCTCCTTCTCCTCCTTCTCCTCCTCCTTCTCCTCCCCTTCCTCCTCCTTCTTCTCCTCCTCTTCCTCTTCCTTCTCCTCCTCCTCCTCCTCTCCTCCTCCTTCTCCTTCTCCTTCCCCTCCTTCTCCTTTCCCTTCTCCTCCTCCTTCTCCTCCTCCTTCTCCTCCTTCTCCTCCTTCTTCTCCTCCTCCTCCTCTTCCTCCTCTTCCTCCTCCTCCTTCTTCTTCTTCATCTTCTTCTCTTCATAAATATTTTTTCCAAAACCAAAATGAGAAAACCTCTCTTCTGAAATGTGGACAAGAGGTCACCCACCAAATAGAGTATTAAGAAACATTTTTATAAGGCAGTAAATATCCATTAATATGTTCAGGCTAAGAACTATTTCTAATAAAAAGAACTCAGAAATTTTATTGGACATCAAAACCACTAAAGATATATCTTTTTCTTAGAAAATGTGTTAAGGTAAGATAACTTATTTGATACAGGGATATGTTAATATGAAAATAACTGGTAAGTAACCCTTTTGATATATTAAACTCATGAGGGCCCAATTACCAAATTAGTTATTGTCTACTCTGTATTCTGTACAGTTGAAAGAGTTCTTTGTGTCTGTTCTTTGTTGTCCAATCATTTTTCAATTATATCTAACTTCATCACCTCATTTGGAGTTTTTCTTGGCAAGGATACTGGAATGGTTTTCTATTTCCTTCTCTAGCTCATTTTACAGATGAAGAAACTGAAGAAAACAAGGTTAAGGGACCTACCCATATTCATACAGCTAGTAAGTGTTATAAGCTGGATTTGACTCATGAAGATGACTATTTCTGATTCCAAGCCCAGAGCACTATTCACTACACCATCTAGCTGTCCTGTGTTTAATCCAATGTATACCTGAAAAACAAACAAACCTATAAAATGTTCAAAACAAGAGTTCATTCAACCTCTGCTTGAAAATCTTCAGAGATGGGGTTCCCACTTCGTCCTGAAGCTGTCTATTCCACTTTGGAACAGCAACAGTCCTCATCCTTAGGAGTATTTTCCTTATATTAAGTCTAAATTGGACTGATTGCAACTTCTAGTTATTACTTCTAGTTATTGCCTATTGAACTGAACAGAACAAAGCTAACCCTTTTGAATCATGATAGGTCTTCAGATCTTGAAGACAACTATCATGCCTTCTTCCATGAGTCTTCTCTTCTCCAACCTAAAAATTATCATTAGTCATTTCTTAAGTACCTACTTTGAGCCAGTCACTGTGCTCAGTCATAAGGATACAAAAATGTATAACTATTTCTTGCCTTCAAAAAGCTTATATTCAATAGGTTCCCTATCTTGTCAATGTACCTTGAAAGCTTTTGCTATCTCGGATGTCCTTTGCTGCATATTCTCCAGCTTATCAATATTCTTCTGACACTGTGGCCCCCAGGACTTCACATAATGCACAGATGTTATATGATTGTTTCAGAGTACAGTAGAACTTCTTCCTGGAAATTATGCCTCCTTTAATACAGCCTAAGATTTTGTTAGCTTTCTTGACTGCCACCACATAGGTAGTTCACTAAGACACTGAGATCCTTTTCACACAAATTACTATCTAATCCTGCCTCCACATCTAGTACTTCTGAAAGCTGATTTTCTGAACCTGTTGTAAACATCACATTTGTCCACATTGAAGTACGTGTTATTAGATTAAGCCCAAACTTATATCTTATCTAGGCATCTTTGGATTCCAACACTTGTAATCAAGTAGGTGGCTATCACTCCTATCTCTGTGTTCCCTTAAAGCAAAACAAACTGTTTTTAAAGCTGAATATTTCTTTGGTTTTCACATTTGAAGAAAGATAGAAAAATCAAACAGATTATTAAAAGTTGCAAAAGAAAGTATTTTGAGGTTGGAAAGAGACTTTAGGAAAAATGGTCAAATAGAGGCCCAGTGGGAAGGTATTAATTGCCTCAAGGGATTACAGTGAAGCTATATTATGGTCACCACAGAAGACATCCACAAAAGACAGAGGAATAGAGAACAGGATGAGTTGAAACAAGAAAGAAATGGGTTAAATGTGAGAAATAACTGTCTGATGCCAAGTAAACACAAGTAAGCATAGTATCAGGCTATTTAGAGAATATGAAATATTCATCCCTGGTGACTCTTTAAGAATAGGGTCAAAGGCAATCTGTCTAAGAAGGTTTGGACAGAAATAGTCTTAGCATTAAAAAAGAAACTAGCTAGATTATACAGCAATGTCTTCTAATTCCTGTTCTGTCCTCAAATGCTTGAAGTGTATTTCTGTAGAAGTGTATTTAGGTATAAATGTATGAGTCAATTACAAGGCTCATGAGACCTTAATGCCTTCAAAACTTACTGGGTTTTCAAGTAATTGTTTAAAATTTCACCATTTCATTCCCTATCCAAGTACTTGATGACAAATCATCTTGCATAATCCTGGATTAGGCAACTATTTTACCGGACAATCTTTCAACTTGATTCAACAAGCATATAGTATAAGTGCATGGCATGTGCCAGAGACCTGGAGATACAAAGACAAAAAAAGCCCCTGCCTTCAAAGAGCATACAGAATTTCCCTGGGTTGAATTAACATGTAAGTCCCCTTCCCTCTTTCCCCTTCGAGCTGGTGGTGGTGTGTCTCCTCCATGATCATGGCAAAAATCAAGGCCAGTAATCTTCGTGGGAAGAAGAAAGAGGAGCTACTCAAACAGATCATTTAAAAGTGGAATTTTGCCAATGGAGAGTGGCCAAGGTCGCTGGAGGAGCTGCATCCAAGTTATCTAAGATCCGAGTCATCCGAAAATCTATTGCCTGAGTTCTGGCTATCATTAACCAGACATAGAAAGAGAACCTCAGGAAATTCTATAAGGGCAAAAAATACAAGCCCCTAGACCTTCATCCCAAGGAGACCCACGCCATGAGCCACAGGCTTAATAAGCATGAGGAAAGGAATGCCCATACCCTCTTCAGAAATTTGTTATTAAGGCATAATTTGTTAAGGTGATCAATAAAAAGACAAATTGTTTTATGTAAAAAAGAAATAACATGTAAACAGAAAAGTAAATATATACAAATATGTAGGTATATACACTTATACTCATGTGCATGTTTTTATATACTACATATAGATATATATATATGTACACATACAGAAACATAGTTCAAACATTTGCAGGAAGAAAATACCCATATACATATGCATACACACATACAGCTACATGTGTGTACACACATGTGTGTCTGCATATACATTGTATGAAATAAATACAAAATAATTTGGGAGAACAGCACAAAAATTGAGAGTCACAAATAGCGTCATACAGGAAGAGGTCCTTTAGCTGGTTCTTGAATGGAGCTAGTAATTTCAAGAGATGGAAAAAGGAAAGAGGATGCCAGGATTAGGGGACAGCTTGCACAAAAGCAGAGAGGAGGCAGATGGAATGTCATGCATGGGCTATTTCATGTTCTCCACTTTGGTTGGAATGTAGTATTGTGATGGAAGAAGAATAAGAAATATCAGGAAAGAGAGGTTGGAGTCCTACTGCTTAGGGCTTTACATATCAAACAGAAAAATTAATTGTTTATTTGTTTGTTTTTTAACCTAGAGAAAATAGGGAGCCACTGAATCTTTTTGAGAAGTATGATATGATCACACCTGTATTGCTCAGGTCTGAGGGATCCACACATGCCTGTGCATATATAAAGATGCATATTAATTGTATGCAGGTATTAGAGAGAGAGAGAGAGAGAGAGAGAGAGAGAGAGAGAGAGAGAGAGAGAGAGAGGGAGAGAGAGGTAGATAGCAATACTACTCAAAGGGAATATATTTCTCTTGTATACACTCTAAAGAAGTCATATTTTCTTCTTTGATTAATAAAATAAGGAATGTACAAAGTGATGGAAATATTTCAGTTGGCATAACTAATCTGACTGTCTTAACTTAGTTCAGCTGCCATGATGGGAAGGATGTGGCTTGGTCACATAAACTTTCACTTAGCACTCCAGTTCATGTTAATGTCAAAGGATCAAAGAACTTAGAATTTGGTAGGACTTTTAAATTTTTTTCATTTTAAGAAATCAAGCTGCAAAAAGATAAAGTGGTTTACCTCAGGCAAGACAAGTAAGTAATTAGTAGAGATGGAACTCAAATGAAGTCTTCTCATTTCAAAACTATTGCCATTTTGCCCATCCCAAGCTGTCTCCTCTCATGTTCTAAGGCACCTATAGCCAATAGTCTTTTCACTCAGATTCTAAGTTCCTCATAATCAGGAACCATATGGATCCCTTATGGGGGTGAGACTTGTTTTGTTTTGTTTTAATCACCAGAAGTTTTAAATTAGAGACTCAGTCACCATCTGTCACAGATATTATAAAAAGGCTCTTCGACATATTTAGACAGTGAGTTGTTGGATTAGATGACCCTTAAGTTGCCTTCCAATTATAAGATACTCTGCTTCCACATCTTGTGTTTATCTTCTATCCTCCATAAACTTTAGCACTGTGTGAAGAAACATAGTGGTTGTTCAACAATTACTGGCTAACTGAGTAAGCAAATGACAGAAACCTACTATCCTCCTACTGCCCTCAATGTTAATTTCCCTTCATGGAGATTACTGAAAATTCTTATTTTTATTCCAGTTTCAATTTGGAAAATGTGAGTCAAACAGCTCCAATGTACCTATTTAAATAAACACACAAAAGTGAGACAACTGCTAAGATTTGATAATAAAATCTTTAATACAAAGAAAAGTCAGGGAATACTCACTCAGACCTTTTATAAGCCTTTTAATCTCATCTCAAGGAGGCAGCTAAACCCATTACTTTCTAACTTAGTATTTAAGATCTGCAAATACTCTCACATTAGACATTAGTCAAGTTATAAAGAAGGATTGTATCACATGGAATGAATAATGGGAAAGAGCAAACAAAACCAAACAAGAAAAAGAAAAATAGCAGGTAGTTTGCTTCAATTTGGATTCAAACTCAGTTCTTTCTCTGGATGTAGACATCTCTCTCCATCATGAGACTTTTGGGGTTGACTTATAGCCCTGAATTGCTCAGAAGAGTCCAGTCTATCAAAGTCGGTCATTACACATACGTTGTGTCTGTAATTGTGTACAAATTTCTCCTGACTCTACTCTTCTCACTCAGCATCAGTTCTTTTAAGCCTCTCCAGGTAAATATGAAGTCTATCTGCTCCTCATTTCTTTTAGCACAATAGTATTCCATTACATGCATATACCACAACTTGTTCAGCCATTCCCCATTTGATGGGCATCCCCATAATTTCCAATTCTTTGCCACCACAAAAAGAGCTGCTATAAATATTTTTATACATATGGGTCTTCCTCCCACTTCTATGATCTTTTTGGGATACAAGCCTAGAATTAGTATTGCTGCGTCAAAGGGTATGAAATTATTTATAGCCCTTTGGGTATAATTCCAGATTGCTCTTCAGAATGGTTGGATCAGTTCCTAACTCCACCAGCAATGCATTAGTGTTCCAATTTTTCCACTTCCTCTCCAGCATTTGTCATTTTCCTGTTTTGTCATCTTAGCCAATCTGACTGGTGAGATTTGGTACCTCAGAGTTGTTTTGATTTGCATTTCTCTAATCAATTGTGATTTAGAACATTTTTTCATATACTTGTAGATATTTTTAATTTCTTCCTCTGAAAACTGCTTGTTCATATCCTTTGACCATTTATCAATTAGGGAATGACTTGTATTCTTATAAATTTGACTCAATTCTCTGTATATTTTAGAAATGAGTCCTTTATCAGAGACATAGGTTGTAAAAATTATTTCCCAATTTTCCACTTCCCTCTTAATCCTGGTTACATTGGCTTTGTTTGTACAGAAGCTTTTCAATTTGATGTAATAAAAATTTTCAATTTTGCATTTTATACTGCTCTCTAATTCTTGTTTGGTCATAAAGTCTTCCCCTCTCCACAAATCAGACAGGTAAACTATTCCTTGCTTTCAGAGATTTCTTACCGTATCAGCCTTTATACCTAGATCATGCACCCATTTAGACTTGATTTTGGTATATGGTGTTAGATAATGGTCCATGCCCAGTTTCTGCCATACTGTATTCCAGTTTTCCCAGCAGTTTTTGTCAAATAGTGAGTTCTTATCCCCAAAACTTGGGTCTTTGGGTTTATCAAACAGTAGATTACCATAGTCATTGACTTCTGAGTCTCGTGTACCCAATCTATTCCACTGATCCACTACTCTATTCCTCAGCCAGTACCAAGTAGTTTTGTGGACTGCTGCTTTGTAGTACAGATTAAAATCTGGTATAGCTAGTCCACCATCCCTAGCATTACTTTCATTAATTCCCTTGATATTCTGGACCTTTTATTCTTCCAAATGAATTTTATTACTATTTTTTCTAGCTCTATAAAGTAGGGTTTTTTTTTTTTGGTAAATTGATTGGTATGGCACTAAAAATATAATTTAATTTAGGTAAGATTGTCATTTTTATTATATTAGCTCGACCCAGCCATAAGCAATTGATGTCTTTCCAATTTCTTATATCTGACTTTATTTGTGTAAAAGTGTGTATGTATTCTTAACAAGAATTTATAAAGTGCCTTTTATGTTCAAAGCTTTGTGTTAAGGAGTAAGGATACAAAGATGAAGAAAAAAGCAATTGTTTCTCACCTTGGATAGGTCACATTGGCAGAAATGTATACAACATATATACAGATAAGAAAATAATAAAAGATATGCAAGTAAACATGAAGTATTTTCAGCAGTGTCCCCACTGATAACTGGCTAGAAGGTGGATGAAGGTGTCATGTGGCAGGTTACATGAACTGAAACTGGAAAGAGGTTAGGAATTTCAAAAAGTGGTGAGGAGGAAGAGTCTTTCAGGCATGGGGTGGAAAGGAGAGCCCATGCAAAGATGAAGAGTCAGAGATTAGGGTTATATATATAGACTTTAGAGAGAGAAATACAAGATATCTAGAAGGATGGTCTAAAGTCAAATTGTGAAGAGCTTTTAATACTAAAGAGACAGATTTGCATTTTATCCTAGAGGCAATAGGGAGCCACCTAAGCTTCTTGAATAGGAATGTGACATGGTCAGACATGTTTTAGGAATATCAATTGGGTAACTAACATCTCAAATCCCAAGATGAATTTGAGAAGAGAGATTTTAATCAGGGCAGCCAATTATGGTTATAGTTCAGGAAAAATGTGAAGAGGTCAAAACTACCATGGTGGTCATAGGAGTACAGAGAAAAAGATGAACAAAGAAATGTTGTGAAGCCATTGTTGACTTGACAACTGACTGGATGGAGGAATCAAGTAAGTAAGGAATCTAGTAGGTCTCCTAGGTTATAAACCTGAGTCACTTGGGAAAATAATGTTTCCCTTGAGAGAAATAGGGAATGTAGGATGAAGGTTTAAGCGAAAAGAAGATGAACTTCCTCTTGCACATGTTGAGTTTGAAATGTCTGTAGGGACTTTCATGTAGAGATATCCTATTAGCAGGTGTTGATTCAGGATTAAAGTTGAGGAAAATATAATCAGCTTATCAGAAAGCAAAATGAATTGATAGTAAGTCTAAAACATATCAGAATAAAGAAATCAAAGAGAATAACTTAGAATGAATTCAATTGTGAAGAATAAGTCAAGGCATTCTAAAAGAACAGATCATTCTTTTAGATGAAAGCATTTAATCAAGTCAATAGAACCATATTACACCAAGGCATCTAAATATAAATAAAGTAAAAGCACTTGGTATGCCTAAATGTTATGCATTTCTCAAGCAATAAATGCTTGAGAAGTATTGACTGAGTGAATGAATGAACTTGTCAGTTGCTTTATTACTTAAGGGAAATTCTTTCGGGGATATCTTACACTTTTAATAAAAAAAAAATCAATGAAGATTGCTAGCTATCCATTCTGTCCAGACTTTAAGAATAAATAAAAAGTCCATACTTTTTGTCTCAGCAGCCTAATATAAACAGCAGTAATATGGATTCACTTGAATGGTGTATCGATGAGATAATGATGACGATGAAAGAAAGCTAGAATTACTATAGCAATTTAAGATTTGCAAAATACTTCAACTGTTACTATATTTGATCTTCAAGAGAATGTGTGAGGAAGCACTCTTATTATTCCCATTCTACATATGAAGAATCTGAGTCTGACACATCTTAAGTGACTTGCCCAAAGTCACATAGCTAAGTGTCTGAGGTAGGATTCAGACTTAGGTCGTTCTTACTCCAGGTCTAGCACTTCATTCATTGCGTCATCTAGTAGACTTAATGGCATCAATTTATTAACAGATTTTTAACACACAAAAGTTTGCTCCTCTAACTTCATTTTCTCAGTCCTTTCCCAAGACAGAACTAACTTGTTGAGGAAGAAACTTGCTATTCTTCTTGTAGCCTTATGAAGACATTATTCTTTTTGGTAAGTGATTTCTTAGACCCCAGAGAAGCTCTGTCTTTATCTTTTTCTTTGTGTCTCTGTTTCTGTGTCTCTCTGTTATTCTCTCTCTGTCTGTCTCTGTCTCCCTCCCTCTGTCTTTCCCCTTCTCTCAGTATGTCTCTGCCTCATTCTGTCTCTGTCTCTATCTCTCTGTCTCTGTGTCTTTATCTCTGCCTATCTCCAGACATCTAGGGGCAGATAAAATAAAATTATATTGTACTTCCTCACTTGTATAAATGTAACAGTATGGGAGAGTAGAGAAAATGCAAAGTCCCTTAAACAAGATGAGAGATGTGTAGACCGGATGAAAGTCTTGTGAGGGTTTGGTGTTTTTGTTGTTTGATCTGGTTGTGTTATCAAACCAAACTGTGCGATTAGTGAGCTGCTCCCATAGGGAGTTAAACATGAAGACTTGTCTGACAATTGTTGCCAATGTTAGAGGCAGATCCCTTATGAGAAAGCTGTTCTCTAAGGTCCCCTCTAAAGTTTCTTCTGACTCTGAAATTCCATTAAATCATCCAGTTGAATCTCTTATTTTACTGCTGAAAAAACTTCAGTCTCAGAAAGGTGGAGTAACTTATGCAAGGTAAACCATGGACTTAAGTCTGCCCACACTCTAACCATTGTTAACCTTGAAAGAAAACATATGAGAATGACTTAAATTAGTCAGTCTTTGCCTTAGTATTAAAATTCATCTAGGTCACCATTAATGTCAGTTGAAATAATGCAAAATTTTATGTTAATGATCATTTAAAAACAATACATCACATTTAGCATGAGACAGTTGAGGATTTTAATACACCATTATATTGTCAGTCTACACTTGCCTGTCTCTTGTGGATAGGATGTCCTGCTTTTAACCTTATAACCAATAGCAATTTTGAGAGGCTTTAAGAAAATGGGCAAAAGGAAGAATTCTTTAGATAGAAACACTGCCAGTACAAAAAAGAAGAGATGTGTTATTACATTAGGACACAAATTTGATGTAACTGAATGGCATGAATATGGTTACAGTAACATCAAAATAGGATTAAATGTCAGACTGCCTGAGTATGTTATAAAACACACGTGCAAAACAAAAGACAAAGGCAAAGTTGCTTCACCATTTTACAATTTACAAAGAGCTACAAGAAATAGAAGTGTTACAATGACAAAAATGTAGCATCTCTTAGCTGTGTAAGTTAAAGACTGCAGTCAAAAAGCATTCTTTTCAGCAGAGCTGTCATTCAGACAGAGACTTCAAGTTAACTTAAGGGAGTGAAATAAAATGGAAGTGAAATGGATAGTGAAGAAAATTTTACTGCAAACAGATGGGTGGTTCCCTAGCTTTAAAAAGAGAGTTCGATTGTATAATGCTAAAATTACTGGAGAGGTCAGAGCAGAGGAAGATAAAACTAAATATACTGATTATTTTTAAGAAAATAAAGACTGTGAATACACTGATGAACAAATTTTTAATTTTTGAATTAAATTTATTTATTTTTAGTTTTCAACATTTATTCCCACAAGATTTTGAGTTATAATTTTTTCTCTCCCTGTCTTTTCCTTACCCCCCCCACCCCAAAATAGCAAATCTCCTGAATACCCCTTCCCCTAATCTGTTCTCTCTTATATATTCCCCCTTCACCCCCCTAACTTTCTAGTAGGGCAAGATGGGTTTCTATACCCCAGTACCTGCATATCTTATTTCCCAGTTGCATGTAAAAAACAATTTTTATTTATTTATTTATTGCTTTTTGGAGGGCAATTGGGGTTAAGCGACTTGCCCAAGGTCACATGGCTAGTAAGTGTTAAGTGTCTGAGGATAGATTTGACCTCAGGTCCTCCTGACTCCAGAGCCAGTGCTCTATTCATTGCACCACCTAGCTGCCCCCCCCAAATTTTTTTAAACATTTGTTTTTAAGACTTTGAGATACAGATTTTTTCCCCTTCTTCCCTCCTCACCCATCCCCACTGGGAAGATAAGTAATTCAATATAGATTGTACATGTGTAGTTACCCAAATCATTTCCATAGAAGTTACATTGTGGAAGAATAACTATATTTCCCTCCATCTTATCCCACCCCCCACTTATTCTATTTTAACTTTTGACCCTATCCCTTTTCAAAAATGTTTGCTTCTAACTACCCTCTCCCCCAATCTGCTCCCCTTCTATCCTCCCCCCTCTTATCCCCTACCCCCCTATTTTCCTGTAGAGTAAGATACCCGAGTGAGTATGTATGATATTCCCTCCTTAGGCCAAATTCAATGAGAATCAGGTTGTGTCATCCCCTTTCACTTTCCTGCTCTTCCCCTCCATTGTAAGAGTTTTCTCTTGCCTCTTTTATATGAGATAATTTACCCTAATCCATTGCTCCCTTTCTTCTCCCTCCAATAAATTCCTCTCTCACCTCTTTAATTGTTTTAGATGATATTCCTTCATAATTCATCTTGTGCCCTCTATGTATACATGAACATACAAATGTCCACACTCACACATATATTTATACACACATACATCCTCCTATAAATATATATATACATATATATGGATATATAAATATATATATGTGTATATACATACATATATATTCCCATCAGCTATCCTCATACTGAAAAAAGTCTTATGATTTGTCAATGTAGGAATGTAAAGAGTTCAACTTTGATAAGTTCCTTATGATTCCTTTTCCCTGTTTACCTTCTCATGCTTCTCTTGCTTCTTGTATCTGAATGTCAAATTTTCTATTCAACTCTGGTTTTTTCATCAAGAATGCTTGAAAGTCCTCTATTTCATTGAATGACCATATTTTTTCCCTGTAGCATTACACTCAGTTTTTCTGGGTAGGTGATTCTTGTTTTTAATCCTAGTTCCTTTCACCCCTGGAATATCATCTTTCAAGCCCTTTGATCCCTTAATACAGAAGCTGCCAGGTCTTGGGTTATCCTGATTGTGTTTCTACAATACTCAAAGTGTTTCTTCCTGACTGCTTGCAGTATTTTCTCCTTTACCTGGGAAATCTGGAATTTGGCTATAATATTCCTAGGAATTTTATCTTTTGGGATGTTTTTCAAGAGGCAATCAGTAAATTCTTTTGATTTCTATTTTGCCCTCTGGTTCTAGAATATCAGGACAATTTTGCTTGATAATTTCTTGAAAGATGGTGTCTAGACTCTTTTTTTTTTATCATGGATCTCAAGTAGACCAATAATTTTAAATTATCTCTCCTGGATCTATTTTCTAGGTCAGTGGTTTTTCCAACAAGATATTTCACATTGTCTTCAATTTTTTCATTTGTTTGGATCTGTTTTATAGTATATTGATTTTTCATAAAGTCATTAGCTTCCATTTGCTCCAATCTAATTTTTAAGGAATTATTCTCTTCAGTGAGTTTTTGAAATTCCTTTTCCATCTGGCAAATTCAGTTTTTTCAAGCATTGGCTTTTTGAGCCTCTTTTGCCATTTGAGTTAGATTATCTTTTAAGGTGTTATTTTCTTCAGTATTTTTGGTGGTCTCCTTTAGCAGGCTGTTGACTTGCTTTTAATTATTTTCTTGCGTCATTCTCATTTCTCTTCCCAATTTTTCCTCCTCTTACTTGATTTTTTTTATTACTAATCTACAAAACCATCTGCCTTTTATTCTTTTTTTACTTTTTAACATATAATTTTTTATATTTATTTTTTGTTTACATCATTCATTTCCACAAGATTGTGACTTACAAATTTTCTCCCTGTCTTTCCCTTACCTATCACCCCAAAACAACGATCCCATTTGAAAACCCCCTCCACCAATCAGATCTCTCCTATATCCTTTTCCATTCCCCCTCTGACTTTCTAGTAGGGCAAGATGGATCTCCATACCCCAGTGCCTGTATATATTATTTCCCAGTTGCTTGTAAATAATAATAATGATGATGATGATTTTGTAAACATTTGATTTTAAAACTTTAAATTCCAGATTCTTTCCTTTCCTCCCTCATCACCTACCCTTACTGGGAAGATAAGCAACTCAATGTACATGTGTAGTTATGTAGAACATTTCCATATTGATATATTGTGAAACACTAACTATATTTCCCTCCATCCTGTCGTGCCCCCAATTGTTCTATTCTTTACTCTGTCCCTGTCCCTTTTCAAAAGTGTGTACTTCTAACCACCCTCCCCCCCCTGCCCTCTACTCCATCATCCCCCTCTCATCCCTTTCCCCCCTACTTTCCTGTAGGGTAAGATACCCAATTTAGAGTGTATGTCATTCCCTCTCTAGGCCAAATTCAGTGAAAGTAAGGTTGACCCATTCCCTTTTGCCTTCCTGTTTTTCCTCTCCATTGTAACGTTTATCCCTTGCCTCTTCTTTTTTTTTGCCTTTTGGAGGACAATTGGGGTTAAGTAACTTGCCCAAGGTTACACAGCTGGTTTTCTTGTGTGGGTGTTAAGTGTCTGAGGCTGGAACCAAACTCAGGGCCTCCTGACTCCAGGGCCAGTGCTTTACTCACTGCGCCACCTAGCCACCCCTTGCCTCTTCTATATGAGGAAATTTACCCCATTATGGCTCTTCCCATCTCCTCTCATTACCTCTTCTCTCACCTCTCAATTTTACCTTTTAAATATCATTCCTTCCTATTCAACTGATCCTGTGCCCTCTATCTGTGTATACCTGTACACATATACACACACACCCATGTATTCACCTGCATATATACCATCCTATATAGACATTGAAAGGAAGCAATTTGTATAGATCAATATGTGTAGCCATGCAAAACATATCCATAATCATCATGTTGTGAAAGAAAACATAAGCCAATAAATTCAAGAAAAAAAAAGTATGCTTCTTTCTCTATGCAGACATCATAAGTTCTTCACTGGGGATGGATAACATATCTCTTTCTCTCCCTTTTTTAATCATAAGCCCTTCAGAGTTGTCTTAGATGGAGATCCAGAATCTTAAGGGGGAAAAATGACTCCTTGAAAATGAGAATGAGGAAGTCAGTGAAGTTATGAGATGAAGAAATAATAAAAGAAAAATATAAAGAGTAGTGAAAAAAATGAAAGAAAATGTGAAACATAAGAAAAGCAACTGATATGGAGAATAGATCAAGAAGTGAAAACTTAAGAATAATTGGGTTACCTGAAAGATGTGTTAAAAAAGAATCTTGATTCAATAATACAGAAAAACAATTAAAGAAAATTGTTCTGAAGTATTATAACAAGAGGGGACAATAGAAATAGAAGAAAAATCCACCAATCACCACCTGAAAGAGATCCTTAGAGGAAAACCTGCAGGGATATCATAGTCAAATTCCAAAACCCCAGGTTAAGGGGAAAATATTATGAGCAACAAGAAAAAAGCAATTCAAATATGACAGAGCCACAATTAGAATTACACAAGAACTAGAAGCAGTTACACTAAAAGACCACAGGTCTTGGAATACTATATATCAAAGAGAAAAAGAACTGGGATTATGGCCAGAAAATCATACCCAGCAAAGTTAAGTGTAATCTTGAACAACAGCAACAGAAGGATATTCAATGAATTCACAGACTTTCAGTATTGTATTACAAAAAGACCAGAACTTAATAAAAAAAAATTTGACATGCAAGACCCAAAAGAAATATAAAGTAAACATCAAAGACTAAGTACAAGGACTCAATAAGGACAAAATTATTTATTTTTTAAATGTGGAAATATAAACCATATGTCTAAGATTGTCATTAGTATTTGGGTAATTTGAAAGAAAGAGTGGGGTAGAGCAGAGTATGCTGTGATTGTAAAAAGCAAAATGATGTAGGAAAAGGTAAAAAGAGTAATTATCTTATACATATGAGGTACAAGAGGAAGACCTGATACAGAGGAATTAGATAGGGGAGATGGGCAGGTAGTTCTGGAATTAATCTCATCAGGAATGGGTTAAAGAAGGACAAAGACATCCACACCTTCATTGTATATGTATAGGGACAGAAATATCCTAAATACAAAAAAAAAGTAAGAGGTCAAGGGAGGGACAGGGAATAGGATAAGGGTGATAAGAAGGGCATGTAGATAAATGGGAATGGGATAAAGAGGGAGCATCATATATATTCCTTTTTTTGAGGGGGAAGGCAGGGCAATTGGGGTCAAGTGACTTGTGCAAGGTCACGCAGCTAGTGTGTTAAGGGTCTGGGGCTGGATTTGAACTCAGGTCCTCCTGACGCCAGGGCTAGTGCTCTATTCACTGTGCCACCTAGCCACCCCTATCACATATATTTAGAAGACTATATAGAAATCTAAATTCCAAAAGAAGAAGTTAAAGGGATAGGGTGGAGGGAGAGGATCAGGGATGGATTCTTGGAGGGGAGTAGATTAAGGAGTTGTAGGGAAAGATAGCAGGTAGAAGTAAAGCAGAAAGTTAGGAAGGATAGGAATAGGGTCAGAAGGATAGTGAGGAAAAAAGGAAGGAGGTAAATATACAAGTAATTATAGTTTAGAATGTGAATGGGATGAATTTACCTATAAAATGGAAACTGTTAGCAGATTAAAAATTTGAACTCAACAATATGTTGCTTTCAGGAAATGCTATAAAAATGAGAGATACATACAAACATAAAATAAAGGTCAGGAGTAGAATTTAATATGTATGAAGACAGGGAAAATAATCATGATCTCAGAAAAAAAGTCAAAGCTAAAATCAGAATTAATCAAAAAAGAATAAAAGGGAAACTACACTATGTGTTAGTCATATTAATCAGTGGTTATAGATCATATAAAATAATTAGACAGTATTTTAAAAATGAGAGCATGTCTGCCAAAACAGATACATAACTGTATGAATATAAACACAAAACACTGTTTACAAACTTAGATCTAAATAATTAAAGTGATATTCATTGTGTATGGGTAGGTAAAGCTAATATAATTTTTTAAATGACAATTTTACCTAATTTTTTCATGCAATGCCATCTCAACTTTTGAGAGAACATGTGTAACAAGAGATTTCATAGGAGTGATATCTGAAAGGGATCTTTGAAATTATTCTATCCAACCTTTTCAGAAAAAAGAAATTGAGACCCACAGAGACACATGACTTATCCAAGTTTGTAGAAGTAGTAAGTAGCCAAGGTAGAATTGAAACCCAAGACATATCCAATTATAGCTCTTCATAAAAATAAGGCACAATTTAGGGAATGGTGAATAGTTTTGTCAGACCACAATGTAGCATATAAGAAAGCAAGTAATGTGAAAATAGGCTAAAAAGGTGGACTAAAGTTATATGATAGAGAGTCTTGAATATCAAGACAAGAAGTTTTAGTCTTCAGTGTAGGCACTGGGAAATCATTAACAATTTTTGATGCTTTGACCACATCAAAATTGAAAAATAATGAATGGGGAAAATATCTGTGTGAGTCACAAATCTGCCATTTTACAGTACTGATGGTATGAGTCTTGTGCAAATGGCTTAAATGTTTTAAACTTTATTTTACAATGTACATAAGGCATGTTTGCACAATGTAAGACACTATATAAATTAAGGTGTGACCACTTTTAGTGGAAAGAGTAGTAAAAGTAGAAGTAGCAACACTGGCCAGTGGTATGATGTGAGCAGAAGGATGCATTAGGAAGATCAGTCTGGTTGAGATGTGGACGAGGGAATAGAAGGGGAGAGACTACAAGGTGGGAAGCTATTATAGTAGTCCAAGTAGGAAGTAACCAAATCTTAACTTTTATATAAAAAAAAGAAAAAAAATGAAGCTCTTCCAACCTGGCATGCTCAGACAATTAGAGGCTAAGAACTCTCGTGAATGACAGGAAATATACTGATATGATTTTCAGATGAGATGTTATTCCTCTGTCCACATACCCTCTTCTCAGACAGATGCTTTGAATTTCCACTTGCTGTCTGTAGGCCCCAATAATGGGAGTGATTTCTTTTTTTAATCTTTTTGGATGGGGGAAGGCAGGGTAATTGGGGTTAAGTGACTTGCCCAAAGTCACACCGCTAGTAAGTGTTAAGTGTCTGAGGCTGCATTTGAATTCAGGTCCTTCTGGCTCCAGGGCCAGTGTTCTATTTACTGTAACACCTAGCAGCCCTGGAATTGATTTCTTCAACAAAGGAAATGGAAGACTCCAAAATCTAGGGCAAGAAGCTATTTTAGCACTCACCCTTCCTTTACAGTAGTTAGGAACATGTGTCCCACTACTTTTATGGAGGCACTTGATACTTCATTATCTTATCATTTCTACAGACTGCTTGATTTTTTGGAGTGGTGATGTGTGTAGTAGATCACTTGTTGGGCCTCAAGCTGAGAAAATAGATTCAAATTTGACCTCTGATATTACCTGTCTATCCAGAGGTCCTTCTCTCAACCTCTATGAATTTCAATTTCCAAATCTATAAAACCGGAAGAATATCAACTTCACTGCATTGCTCAAAGAATCAAATAACATTAAAATATTATACAAATCTCTACTGTTCCTCAAACATGATGTTCCATCTCCCATCTTTGTGTCTTTACACTGAGTGTCCCTAGAGTCTAGAATTTACTCCCTCTTCACCTCTACCTCATGGAATAGCTTTCTTCCTTCCAAGTAACATTTTAAGCATTGACTTGAAGGTGAAAGTTCTTCTCATTCCCCAAATGCTAGTGTGCTCCTTTTAAAACCACTTTATGTTTAAATATTTTGCATCTATTTATATTTATTCCATATAAACTTATAAATTTCTACATTGTCTCTCCTGATAGAATGCAACACTTTTTCAAATAGAGACTGCTCCATTTATGGTATTTATATATCCAGTGGCCAGCACAGTGCCTTCATGTAGTAGGCATTCAAGGAAAAATGAATTGATTGAAATGTTAATTATTAATAGTCACCTGTGTGGATTTTTGACTCTCATTTCTGACCCCCTCTGATCCCAATGCCATCTAGTTTTCAGCCAGAGTTGATTTTTCATTTTCTTATGTGTCGTACTAAGTTTTGTTCCATTTCTGACTATGGGTGTATCCAGACATCTAACACCCACACGTGTCCTATTCTCTGAATATCTTCAAGCAGAAAATAGTTTGAGGAACAATTTACCTTCAAAATAAACATAATGAAGACCAGGTTGAGGAGACTAGAAAAGGACATTCTGACTTAATAAATAGAATGTGGAGAGATTTGTAACATGCCTTCAGAATTATTGTTAATTCTTGCAATATGATTTGGATGTGCTGAGAGCAGTGATATTTTAATAGTGCTAAACCAGAAGTGAAAAAAAAGTGTTTTAAAAAATAAGATAAATTTTAATTAAGTCTGTGGCAAATGACAAAAAAGTTTCTTGTCTATAAAGCAAGGAAAAAAATGTAGCATTTTCTTAACTGTGGCATTAAAAGTAATAATGGCTATTTTAAAATAAAATGTCAAGCAAGTGAAATGTGAAAAAAGCATTAAAAGAAATAGAAAAAGGTGATCTGAAGGTAAATGCATTTGAAATGTTACCTTAGGCAAGTAATTTTATTTCTCAGGGCTATAGCTTCCTCATTTGTCAAATGATAGAACTGGGCTACACAATCTCTAAAACTTCTCCCAGATCAATAACTCCATAAATCTATAAAGACAATATGGGGAAACCATGGATTTTTATTTATTTTTTTTTACTGGTAGGGAAGTAGACAAAGGATTTGTATGGACCATGATTGACATGATAGGAGCAGAAGAAAGTTGAAAGGAATTTTTGAACTTTAAGTCAAATTGCAGACTGAGCTCACATAGTAGAAGTTCAAAATCAAAGGAATTCTAAATGAAGATTTAACCTAAACTAATGCTTACTGGCCAATGGCTTCTGGCCTTTGGTTCTGACAATAGCTTTGGGGGTCAAATCACACATACAAATAAACCCTGCTATAACCATAGTGGCTTTGGGCTGAAAGCTCTAAAAGCATCTCTTTTATGATAGAAGGAAAAAGCTACATAGCAAATATAACTCATCAGAAAATGGAAGTGGAGAGCAACATTGGACCTAAAAAGAATAGCCAGCCACAGAGCAGTAGCAGAGGGAAACTCAGTAGATGGAAGAGCCCCAAATGTAGTCTAGCACTGTGGCCAAAAATTAAATTATATCAGTTTATCAGCAGAAAAATATCTGTACCCAGGAGGAAGTAGCAAGGTCAGTTTGCTGCAGTTAGGGAGCAACTGAGACAAAAAATTCCAACATGGAAGTGGTATACTCTCTACAAAGGTCCTCACTATTTCACATGCATCCTCTCCTCCCAGCAGTATGGGAATATTGTGAGTCCAGCTATGTGGATGTGAAGATTTCTTCTTTTATTTTGTTATACTGCTTAATTCAATGCCTTTTGCTTTGAACTTGAATATCTCTTGGTTTACATAGTAAAGGAATATCAGTAGGAGCTTGTCAATTATATTCTTGAAATGAGAATTACCTAAAATATGTCTTGAACTTCAGAGTGACCCAAGTGTGAGGTGCATCCTAGGTTAGAAAAGGAATGTGAGTCCGTCTCAAGTTATCCAGCAAAGCTGCAAATCATGAAAAAGAGAAATGTAGGATTGATAATATATAAGTACATGAGACAAGGGAGTCATTGAGGGATGATTTTGGAGAAGATATGAGAAATTCTTCCTTCCTAATGGCAGAAGTTTCTGGAACCCAACCCAAGCATAGACCAATGTAAATAAGATATATGTGATATTTCTGACTCTAGACAGTTCTTAGTCCCCTCAACTCTATCTAATTAGAAGAGAGTACATGATTTACCATAGGAAAAAGAGATCAGGTCATATTTGTTAGCAAAACAAAATTTTGTACTTCTAAAACGTCCTGCTATTCTGAAGTGAGTTCAAACATATTAATTTGGTATACATATTTTCTTGCTTTATTTGGTGGGATTTAAGGAATATGGAAACAGATAACTTCTTCCTTCAAGCTCAGATTGACACTCAAAGTTTTCTTCTACTGTGTGGTAAGAGTAACTAAGAACTCAGGAGCAATTTTCTGTACAATATGGAGCTTTGAGTGTAGACGTGCTTGACTTATCATCTCTAAGTGAAAACTATAATTCCAATCACCTTGTAATAGAATTAGTAGGAATTATTAACCAATTAAAGAAAAAAAGGGATTGAAAATCACTTAACAAAACCCAATTTCTCTACAAATTCTAATCAGTTAATGATATATATTCCAATATTTCTATCAGACCCCAAAAGGCTCTTCTCACCGTACATCATATGTTTGCATTTCTTGGGTGCAATACACAAAATTCTCCATTAGATGATTGTTCAATAATGATTTTTATATAAGAATGAGAAGTTCCCTCTTCTGACTACTATTGTGTGACACCAAAGCCAAATTTCTAGTTTTCACAGCCTTTTTTTTCTTTCCTGTACTTGAACTCTACAAATCTGTGCTTTGCCAGAGATAAGCTATATTAAATTAAAAGGAGATACCTATTAATTATCAATCTACCTATCCATCTATTTTAGTTATTTAAGTCTAATCTGCATGAGGTATTCATTTTACTCTTTGTACAATGTGTTCAGACTTATTTTGGCAGTCATTTGGAATAATTCAATTGAAAAAAGGCAAATTGAACCTTTACTGGCTTGGACTAAAGTTCTGTCACTTTTATTCTTCTCCATGAATTCCACATGTCCAGAATTGTAATTTTAGCAAAATTGAGTCATTTAAACAATTATTTTTACAAGGTAAAATGTGTACAAAAGTAAAAAAAAAGACTGATCATTACAAACTGTAAAAAGAGAACCGAAAAGAATAGCATAGGCATCCTGGTGGTCACAGGAGCCTTAGAATAATCCTCTGCAGCTGAATATGAGGCTATCAGAGCTTTCAGAAGCCAACATAAAAGAGAATCTTTCCTCCTGGCCAAAGTCAAGTCTTGAGTAGTATTTTATGCTGGAAACAATCTTTGCAAGAGCAGTAAGATGAGTAGTTTTTTTTTTTTTTAAGACTTGAGTCTTTCCTAACAGGAAGGCAATTACAATTAACTTACATAACTAGCATCTCATGGATTAGAGATAATGCTTATTGCCTAAAACCCATCCCCAACTTATATTGCATTTGCCTTCTGCTGTCCCTAATAGCTCAGAGGCCTAGACATAATCAGTTCTTCAAAGATCGCCAGTGGAGGTTTGGCAATCATACCTTATTTTTTTCTAGCACTCAGGGGCCTAGTGACTTGAACTTATTAAGAACAGCCAGGAGTTCTGTACTTTAATATGTCATTTCGTATTTATCTTTACATATCATATATATATATATATATGTACATACCCAGATAGGTAGAGAGATAGATAGATTGATTGATGACAGATAGATGGATGGATGGATAGATAGATAGATAGATAGATAGATAGATAGACAGATAGATAGATTGATGATGGATAGATGGATGGATGGATGGATAGATTGATGATGGATAGATGGATAGATAGATAGATAGATAGATAGATAGATAGATAGATAGATAGATAGATAGAT
>NW_027185903.1:10888773-10893556 GCF_028583685.1 Petaurus breviceps papuanus
GATAGATAGATAGATAGATAGATAGATAGATAGATAGATAGATAGATGAAGCATTTATGAAAGCATTTACTATATGCCAGGCACTGTGCTAAGTGGTTCTGGGGATACAAATACAAGCAAGTAAGATAGATCCTACCCTCCAAGATCTTGTATTCTAATAATTCTAATACAAGAAAATGATAACACAGAAAAAGCAGCTGGAAAACTAAGACAGAATATATGAACCTGAAAGCATGATTTAAATACGGATGGAAAGTGAGGCAGAGGACTGATTGTGGTTGCTTCCAAAGGACAAAGTCCAAATTTTTCACTAGAATATAAGTTCCTTGAGGGCAAGGAATATTTCCTTTTTGTTTCTGTATCCTGAGTGCCTAATATGACACCTAGAATACAGTAGATTCACATTTAATATGTGTTCATCGTCTGAAAAATACTTCTGGCCTGGTGTCCAAACTTCTATTGATAAGCTTGTTCAGATTTTGGTATCCTAGTTTTCAGACAAAAGACATTTACCTCTTGGAAACTTAACTTTACTAAAAACTCACTTCTGGTCCATATTATGTTTCTCAGGATTCTCCTAATTTTTATTGTGAAGGTTCTCCCTCTAAAGCTTACTTTGTACCTGCTTTGTTTGTCACCTCTATCTCCTAGGATCTCTCCTTCTTCCTTCCAGCAATAACTTCAGCACTACATTCTAGTCTGATAGTCAATAAATAATCGTTCAGCACCTACTATGTGTCAGGCACTATATTAAGGACTAGGCACTCTGCTTCTAAAGTGTTAGTAGAACTAGCTCATCCTCTGCCTTCCACACTACCTTGTATTTAACTACTCTTTGCCTTGTGTATGTATACACATTTGTTTTCTCCCCCTTTTAGAATGTGAAACCCTTGAGAGAAAGACTTACTTTAGTCTTTGAAATTATATTTCTAGCCTCTAGCACAGTGCCTAAAACATCTTGGCCCTTAATAAATGCTTATTGATTGATTGGTAGGAGCTCTTGCCATCTCTTATGTCATTCTCTTTGGTAGAGAAAACTATTGCAAAACTAGAAGTTGAGTAATCCAGCCTCTTCTTTGTGGTCCAACACCACTTTCCTTTTTATGCCAAACTAGGATTCTCTCTCCTCCTTGATCTTCTACTTGCCCTAATAAAAGCTTAAAAATATCCTTTGAATTTTCTTTAACACGTATCATTTTTTTAACATGGATCTATGCCTAAGCTTATCTTAAAATTGTCTGGGTAATATCATTCTTACAGGACCCTGCCATTATTTTGTATTGATTTTCCTTTACTTCCTGTTACTTCCATTACTGTTATCTCTTGTATATGATGGAAAATCTAAGTCTGTGAATAGACTATATGTTCAGTTATAATTTTTGCTTTAAATATGTTCCATTTTCCTCCTAGGAAAGGAGGATTTCCCTTTCCTAGGGAAGACATACCAAGGTATAAGCCATCCTAATTTGTTGATCAAGCAGGCATTAAAAAAATAAAGGTATCTAAAGAGTTACTTCCCCATCAAACAAAAAATAAACACCTACATAAAATTATATTTGAAATATATTTGAAGAAAGACAGCTTTATATCCTATTGAAATAAGGACTTAATTCCTTGGGAAACAAATATGTAATCTATTGATGTTTGTTAAGTTACTAAAGTATTGCACAATACAAATGTGAATGACCCTTCAGGGACATCTTCCAGGAAACTTACTGGACATCAGAAAGACAGCCCTTAAGTGAGCCTTATATTTCTTAATACAATTAGACATGATGTACTTATTCATAACTAGTGATGCTTAGTGGTTTATATTCTGACCTATATTGTTCTGTGGCCATTTATTTACTGGAAAGTGCACTTAGACTCTTGGAGGGAAACACAAATTTTATAATTTTTTCAGACACTTGTTATTTAACAATATTTTTTAGCATTTAACAATAAGGTCCTGGGAGGACATGGGTTGAGTGAACCTAAAGGTGGAAAGGTGAAAAAGTAATGAGAATTCAATAAATATGCATGAGCAGTATTGTCCATTATTTAGCTTCTTATCTTGGTCTCACTTCAAGGATACCTGCCATTCTGGAAAACAAATGGATTCCCACGAACAACATGTTCTTGTCAGAAGAAAGCTCTTACAAACAACATATGATAAAATAGAACAGTAAGGAGTTTCTGTTTGAATTGCTTTGGGGTCAATGAGAGGCAAGGCAAAATAGCAGATGACAGGCTTTTAGACTCTAAAACAAAATGGTCAATGTTACCAAAGCCCAGCTGTTGAAATTCAGTGAAATCCAGACGTGCCTGGATTCCAGTGATCACCAAGGAAAAGGGATGTTGCAGTAATCTCTGATGAATTGTCCCTGGGAACACAAGTCCAGCAGTAAAAGGTAGAGTGTTTAGTTTTGAAGACTTAGCAAGGAACAAATTGCTTGGGAATTGTCTAGATCACCAATAGGTAAAACAGAATTATAATATTTGAAACTTTTGCTTAAGACTGTTTTTGGTTCAGGGGTATAGTACCATCATATGTGAATGGGAATTCATTAATTTTGGAAGTAGTCAGAAAAAAAGAATGAACGGAACAGTCAATTACCTGAACAATGTGCTAACTGCTGAAGGAAATCCAAAGTTAAAATAAGACATCATCTCTGCACTCAAGGTAATGACAGTCTTCTGAGGGTGAAAGGAGAGAACTATATTACAAAAGAGAGCATGATAAGTGCATAGGGGAGACGCAAACAGAACTGTTGATGGAACTGTGAGAAAAGAGGAAGCTTCAACCACAGAACTCATGCAAATTTGTCTTCTGTGAAATATTGATATTGTTCTCTGTCTTCGATGTAGCTAAAGCAGTTATTATTCACAGACAGTACTGTAAGAACTTGAAAGCAATAGTGTCAGACTCAAATAGATATAGGGATGAGACTAATCTGTACATGTTTCCTTGTGAGTCATGTATTAACAGTTTTAAAATGTATTTTCTATGTTTTATTTTATTTTTATTTATTTTGTTAAATATTTTCAGTTTGCTTTTTAATGTTTTTCATATAATACTTCAAAATGTTCTGGACTGAAGCCTATGGGGCTACATGTTGGACACCTCTGCTCCAAAGCATCATGCCAATGTCATATATGATTTCTCTGAAATATTTATATATACATACATAAACACACATGCATATATGTGTGTGACAGATACCTATATACACATGTGTGTTTATGTGTCTGTATTATATATTTCCTCATACATATCATAGCAGTCATATAAAACATTGGCATGGTATGCATATATTGTGCACATGTGTATATCTAGAGATGTGTGGTGACATATCAGGTCACAACAGATATATCTGGGCCTCTATCTCTGCCACACTGAAGAGACAACTCTGGTCATTTTGCTAATAGATTGAATGGGTGAGTCAGAAGCTAGAAATTCATGTGTTTGGCAGTCCAGAGCTGGCAGTCCTACAATGCAGGGTGATTTCTCATGCTTTGGAAGTTCTCAGGCCTCCTTATCAGATCTTGAGACCTTGTTTCAGCCAGATCCAACACAAAAGAATAAGTATTTTTGTGATATTTCCCATTCCCAATTGTGACTATGGAAAAATATTAAATTAGGCAATACAATTTTGGAAAATGCAAACACATATAACCCATATACACATGCAAACACTTATATACATACACACACAGAGCCTTCTTCATGTTCAGGTTCAATTGAACTTCCAGTTGCAGGATAGGAAATATCTGTTGCCAAGCAAGAAGGAATGATCACTCTTCACCAGAGTTTATCCTCCAGCTTATCTTTCTCTTGGGACGCCAAAGAAAAAGCAGGTTCTAAGTGTTTATAGGAGCCTGTCAGCACCAGATAGGAAAAGTTCTTCTAAAGTGCTCCTGCTTCATTTTCAGGGTAGGTCAGGCTCTGTATTTTCCATAAACTGTGTTGATATCAGTGACTCCCAAACTTCCCACCATAGTACTAAATGACAGATATGTACATTTGTGGTTTTGAAACATGTAAAATTAAGATGAAGTCCTTATTTTTCAAATGAATTTGGAACTTTTAGTTTAGGTTACTGTGGGTGCCTTTAAGAAAAGGTCCATGATTGGTTATCAGAGGAAAGGTGGGATACTACTGATGCTTTCCCCATCCCTACCTTTTGACTGCTTGGTCATTTACCCCATGGAATCAAACCACAATCCCCTTGGTATGAGGTCATGACCCCCCACTTTAAAGACCACTGGTCTAGAAAATGCATTTCCCTTGAGAGTTTGTGGTCAATCACCAAGTCATTCTACCAGTCAAACCTATTACTTGATTTTCAACTACTGTGGAATTTGAAGGGGAAAACAATCAATAAACAAAACAAAACTAGATTTACTTTCCTAATTGTTTGGTGAACCATAAACATGTGGGCAAACACAACAGATCTCTACTTATTGTACTTTACTTTATTCCCTCTTCTTCTCCTTGCTATTCATCTCTTCTCAGACAAATGTATTTTTTTAGTAAACCGAAAGGATTTGCTTCTGATAAAGTGGTTCAATAGAAGCCAATTGAAAATGATCTTCTAATGACTTATGTGAGGATTTCCTACCTTGGACCCAGAAGAGCTAGTGACAGAAGTTCTGTTACCATACTACTGATATTTCCTCATCTGAAATTTCCACATCTTAATCTCTACTGTACAAAAAAAAAAGAAGAAAAAGATGGTGGTGGCTAGGTAGCAAACTGAATAGAGCACTGGCCCTGGAGTCAGGAGGACCTGAGTTCAAATCC
>NW_027185903.1:10893656-10912658 GCF_028583685.1 Petaurus breviceps papuanus
ATAGAAAGAAAGAAAGAAAGAAAGAAAGAAAGAAAGAAAGAAAGAAAGAAAGAAAGAAAGAAAGAAAGAAAGAAAGAAAGAAAGAAAGAAAGAAAGAAAGAAAGAAAGAAAGAAAGAAAAGGATTGAAGGAACTGTCCAGGAATCTTAATCATATTATTTTGGAACTTTTGAAATTTCAGAGAAGCACAGATTCTGAGAGCTACAGAACACTTTAGAACTTCTCCTGGCCAAAGCAACAAGGAGCATCCTCAATGATGGGAGAATTCACTAACTTTAGTGGCCCAGTTTTGGTTATGTACAGGTATTTGTAGATTGGACAAATATCTACCTCTGTAACTTCTTCCCACTGGCCCTAGTTCTGCCTTCTGTAAGGGAACAAGTGTTCATTAAGCATTTATTATGTGCTGGGAACTGTGCTAATTGGTTCACAAATATTATCCGATTTGATCTTTTAGAATTAAGAAAAAACAAATCTAATCCTTTTTTACCCTGACAGACCTTCCAAAGCTTAAAGTCAGCTATTACACATGAATGAACTTGAGCACAGAGAAGTTAACTGAGCTGTTCAGGATCATCCAGCTAGTACTTGAGGCAGAATTAGAACCTAGTCTTCTTGATTCTGACTCTAATGCCCTATCCACTAGACAACCCTGCTTCTAAATGAAAAGCTACATGTTTTCTCTTGTTCAGACTAAACATCCTTCATCCATTCATCTGATCTTTTCACAGCATGGTCTCCTGTACCCTTCCCACCTTAGTTGCCCTTTTGCAAGTTCAAGCTTCCCAATGTAATGTCTAAAATGTGGTTCCTATGATTTCATACAACATTTCACATGCGTTCTAAAACAGGGTCAGAGATGGTTCATAACATTGCACATCTGTTAATGTAGCCTAAGGTGTCATAAGATTTTCTTGGTTTCCCTGTCATACTATTGACTTGGCTTGAGTTTTCAGTTCAGTAAAATCTATTAGCCATGTTTGTCCCATGTTTACCACTCTTTCTTTGAAGTAAAAAAATGATGACTGGTTATATTGTTCTGTCCACCTTCTGAACACGATCCATTACCTTTGAACTACCTATATTCCCAAGCAGCCATTCTTCCCTTGCTTTGATCTTTTGCTCTTGACAATGTAAACAATAACTTCTAGCTGTCTTTTGATTTGTTTCTAGGCTTAGCATTCCCAGTATTACCACAGTATTGTCCTGCCCTTCATAGTACCCTTAGATACCTATGTTACCTTTAATCTTATATGTACCTCTTTTTAAAATCCAAGCTGGAAAATATTTTCCCCTGGGCAATCTCATCAATGTCTGGAGACATGGAACCAGACTTTCCCCCAAACCTGGGGCACTTAGTAGTTGGTTGTTATAGAAGGTTCATTTCAGATCAACAGAGAGACTACTGAGTAGGACATGATAATGTGTATCTGAGCAAGGGACTTGTATTTTTGGTGCCAGAGTTTCTTAGGAGAGTGACATGTGATGCCAGCGACTGTTCGGGAACAACGCTCTTGGGGAGAGATCAATAGAGAAACCACAAAAAGGTAGGGGAATTTCATTGCACATCATGGCTCTGTTTTCCATCTTTCCTCCTCGGAGTTTCAGTGGCAAAACTTCCCCTCATGTAAGGCTTGGGATTCTTTCTTCATCTGAGTTGAGATCTTTTCTCACTTTTATCATTCTTGGATATTTTATAGCACATGCTAATCTATGGCACTTCTCCATTTTTTATGTGTTATCTTGCTTGGATAAATGAGTTTATTTGCTATTTGGCATAATTATTTATGTAATCAGAATTGGATGAGAAGGAGCTAAGCTGATGAGTTCAAGCTAAGGGCTCCTCTCCTGCTTATGAAAGACCAGGGAAGTACCTTTCTTTCTGAACCCTTAATCATTGCTCCCCTATACCAAAGATATTTGAGGAGGATGATACATATAATTCTATCCCAATACCAATCCTGAAGGTTAGGAGAAGGAAAAAAAAGCAGTACCCAGCCTTGAGGTATTCCTGGGGTCTGTCTTCCCTCATACTCATTAACATGTAAACACAGTCCATGGTCCTCCTTCTCTCTGTGGACACAGGCTAGGCCTCAAGTCATGGCTATTGGGGCAATCTGAGAGTCACATCTCTACAGTAGGCAATAGATGAATAGATATGTTTATGGGTTTGTGCCTCTCCTGTAGATAGTTCTGCCTTTGCTTCATTAGAATCATTTGTGCTTGCGCTGAATTTCATTCTTGGGAGCTTGGGTAACCATCATGATGCAACTTCTCTTGTGTTATATTGTTTAAAAATACTTCCTTTGTTCTCTCTGAACTCTAAAATCTCCAATCTCTTACTCCAGGAAAATGGTGTGTGTGTGTGTGTGTTTGTGTGTGTGTGTATCAGGCTATGCCTAACATCCCCCTCCTCATCTATTAAGACCTTTAGGATGACTTGGTCACTTCCTTACAATGTTCCTGTTATTTCTACTTTTGAAAGCAGTCCCTTATTACTGATCTGAAAAAGGTCCAGAAAAGTACATTCAACCTATTCTGAATCCTTTTCACTTTGTCTCCTTTCTGAAGGATGTCATCATTAGGAAGGCAGGTTAATAATTATTCTTCAGTTACTGTGATTTTAGTAGGATATGTTCAGATAGTTGAAGCCCCTCACCATTGCTATTTTCTGCGTCTATAATAGTTTATTAGTTGCTTCTCAAACAATTCACTGAATTCTTATTTCTGGTCCATAATATTGCAGAATATTACTTTATTGATTGATATTCAGCCAAATGCTCTCCATCATATGCTTGCCTTTCTCACTTTCTCCTCCTCTCAAATACTTCCTTTCTCTCTCTCTCTCTTTATCTCTCTCTCTCACACACACACACACACACACACATACACACACACTCACACACAGACATACATACACACACACTTATTCTTCTGGTTCATGGATACTTGCTCAAAATTCTATCTTCATGATAGATAATGCTAATCGATACAGAGTACCCACTCCATCATCCAAACTGTTTCTTTTGAATGAGATATATTCTTTGATTGTAATATTCTAGTCATGGGTTTTAATTATATACATAAGGTCTCACTTAGTTTTTTGCATAAAGATCTCTACTTCACTTTGTGTATTACTTACATTTCTTAAACTAACTGTCTATGCCTTATCTGAGTCATTTATATGAATGTCATATAGCACAAGGTCAAGCCCAGATTCCTAGGGTACTTAACTAGAGACTGTTTGCAATGTTTACATTGAGTCATTAACAGCTGTTCTCTGAGTCAGACTGGCTGGGCAATTGGTTCTGAATCCATCTAACTGATTATATTATTAGTAATCCTTAGCATTTCACCTACTTAACAAGACTAAAATGAGACAACAAAATAACTCTTCTAAAATCTAGATAAATTATAACCACAATATTTTCCTTGACTACCAGGTAGCTAGGTGGCACAGAGGAGAGAACACTGGGCCTGGAATTAATAAGACATGAGTTCAACTCTGATCTCAGATACTTAGTAGCTGTGTGACCCTGGGCAAGTCACTTTCCTTCTCTTTGCTTCAGTTTCCTCAATGAGGATAACAATAACAATTACCTTGCAGGGTTATTGTGAGGATTCGATGATGAATATTTGCAAAGTGCTTAACACAGTGCCTGACACATTATTAGATGCTTAATAGATATTTTCATATTCCTTCACTCTCCTTGTTCCATTAAGTAATCCAGTCAAAACAGGAAATGAAGTTAGTGGCATGAACTGTTCTTGATGAGATTTAATCGCTGTCTCTATTTCTAAATGTTCACTAAACTCCTTTTTCATGATGCAACCTTGAAACATTTCAAAAAATTGAAATCAAGTTGACTGTACTACCATTTCCAGATTCTGTTCCCTTCATTTTTTGGAATTCAGTATGACATTTACCCTTCCATAAACTTGTGGCACCACTCTAATTTTCAATGATGTTTCAAATATCAATTTTTTTTTAAGCAATTGTGGTTAAGTAACATGGTCAAGGTTACACAGCCAGTTATTTCTGGGTGTGGTGCTAAGTATCTGAGCCCGGATTCGATCCCAGGTCATCCCGACATTGGGGCTGGTGCTCTTACTCGCTGTGCTACCTGGCTGCCCCTAAAATATCAAATATTGATAGAGAGTGACTCAGTGTCTATGTATTCCAGTTCTTTTGGGGCACATGAGGGTCAGAGGGCATGAATGTGTCAAATCAATTTCCTCATTGAAACTGAAACTCTCCTTTTCAGTCTTCAGAAATTCCTATTTGAGCATGTCCTATTTCAACTGGATTTCCCCTCTGAAGCATTTTTGTCTATCAGATCATCTGTTTCCTCCTGGAAATGTTTTCTTTAAACCTAGGCTAGATTTGCTAGCTTGCATCATCTTTATCCCAGCAACAAATTCAACAACATTGAAAATAATATCCAGACTAAAGTTATCTAGTTATCAACTAGAGTTGGTTCCTCTACCTTTAGAGGTTTGACATGTTACTACAATAGGTAACTTGTTTTAAACCTGTTGGATGACATATTGTCCCCTGAGATCCACATGGTTTTCTAATCTTCACCCATAGGGAGTTTATTTAAAACAAACAAAAAAAATTGTATACAATCACTATCACTCTGTCATTGGGAAATTTTCTCATATTTAGGTAAAGTTTGCCCTCTCTGCCTAAGTTTACATTAACATTTACATTAATGGCCTTTTGGTGGTTGAGGCAAAATTTACTGAATACATTTAAGTCAATTACATTATTGGATATGAGACAATTATATTATTGGATATTGAGCCAATTATATTATTGAGTCTGCAGATAATCATGTACCAGGAGGGGAAGTTGGGGAAAGAGTCAAAAACATATCTCAGGACTACTGAGAGCCTAGGTCTTCTGCTTTGAGTTTCCTTACAGAACCAGTGACATTCCTTGATATGTCCCTTCTCTGCCACAGCTAGACCTATCATTTTTGCCTTGAAGATTTGCTGCAATTTGCTCTACTTCTAGACCCCCAGAATCTCTATCTTTGATTCTGAAACAGTTTCTTCCTCATATACAAATTTCTTATAGTGTGACCAAATTTCTTATACTGTGACTAACTGATTCAAGAGAGGGTATAACTACTGTTCACATAGGGTTTGATTGATTGATGTAATAAAGAAATGTTCTCATCTAACAAAGGTAATGACTTTTTAGGTAGGTAAGATAATCAATAGAGCCTCATCCTTCCAGAAAGATGAAATTATCACTACAGAAAATCAAAAAAGTATTAGCTGCTCTTCTTTTGGCAGAGGAAGAAATCTAGCAAATTTCTGAATAATTGAAATCCCCCATCCCTGTCATAGCATGCCTCCATGCCAGATTTGTGCTATTTCCCAAAGCACTCATCTATTTTCTCTTTCAGTCCAGTTGGTCTATAGTATACTCCAATGACAAAATCATTCTCCTCTTTCATCTTTAAAAAATACTCTCAAACATGCTTCCTTTCTCTAGTTCTTGGATTTCCTCTTGTGAGTATGCCTTCTTAACATACAGCACTACTCCACTGCTTTTTAATATCCTGTCTCTTACTATTAAAGTATACCCAGCCAGAGCATTAATCCAGTCATGAGTTTCATTGCACCAAATTTCAGTGTTACCTATGAAATCAAATCTGAATTCCACCTTATGTTAGAACCTGTAATTCTTCTTGTTTGTTGCCTACACTCTAGGAATGTATGTACAGATATATGAAGTCATGGGTTTACTACTGACTCCTTTGTTGATTTTTGTCTTCTACCTAGCATGATGCCGTGCACATAGGAAGACCTTCATAAATACTTTTTGCCTTGACGAATTTCTGAGAGCCTCCACTATTAAATTTAGCACTTTGTGGCTAACTGTTACAGTATTATAGTATACCTAGATAATCTTTTCTCTTTTCCATTCTTTTTCCCCCAAAGACTTTTTGAGTAGATTTGTAGGATACCTAGCAAATAGATTCTTAACAGCCTTTGCTAGATGGACTTCCATCTTTGACCATGAATCTGTCAACCCTGTTACATAAGCCATAATCCAGAAATTCAAATCTCATTTTCAGGCACTGCCTTCTTAGTCAGCTGTTCACTTCACAGATGAAATTTTTCCTTGTTCACCCCTTGTCTTCAGTAACAACAGTAGAAAAAGTGTTTCATCCCCAACACCTTGTAAAATTGGACAATACACCCAGATTCTTTCTGGAAATGTCTTTTGTGCAAATGTGAATAAATTACCACAAGTGTGTAATTGTCATCTGTTTTCATAAGTCTTTAGAGGTTCTGTTATGTATTGGATACTTCCTTGGGAAGACAGCAGATCTCTATTATTGTTATCAGGTCAATGCCACTGAGCAGAGAAGCTCCAAATGCTAGGACTCTTTTCTTCTTCCTCTGCTTCTTCCTAATTCATCTCTTGCCTGATAGATTCTCTGACTCTTTTACCTCACCCTTGGGAGAATAAGCAACCTCCTCCTGGTTATCATGTCTACCTTTACCCTCTCCAGAAAGAAACTCAAATCTTTTTGTAGGCTCTAATTGTTAAAATGTCCTTTTCCCTCTCTTTCTCCTCTCTGTAGTATGCTTCCATTTTCCATCTTCCTAATAAATGCTATCTCCCCCCTTTTTTTCTGAGGAGGAAGTTGTGTTCCTACATCCTTTAGGAACCATTCATCTGTCCAAACAGTTTAAAGGTTGGAAATTTTCATCTAGTTTCCTTCCCTTTCTCCTCCAAGATGATATAAGTCTATTCTAGGAATATGAGTATTCTAGGAATATGAATATCTTTAATGCTTCTCTTGTGTGGTAGTTCTTGACATGTTCCAAATTTTCTTTTCTCTTGGATACCCTACCTCAACTGCATAGACTTTTTTTGGTTTGGTTTTTTTTTTAGTCTTTTTGGAGGGGGAAAGCAGGGTAATTGGGGTTAAGTGACTTGCCCAAAGTCACATGGGTAGTAAGTGTGTCAAGTGTCTGAGGCCAGATTTGAACTCAGGTCCTTCTGACACCAGGGCCAGTGCTCTATCCACTGTACCACCTAGCTGCCTCTGGTATAAGAAAATCTTAATGACAAAAAATGTCAACAAGTAGGAGGTATACCCTTAGGATGCAGTGCATTCCTCCTCACTTCAGATCACCATACAGAATTTGGATGACCATTTGATGGGGATTCCTTTTCAGGTATGCATGTGTTGGACTAGATGACCTCCTTAGTTCCATATTCTTTCTGTTCTGTCACTGAAAGTCCAAGACAGCTTGTATCTGTGGCATCCATCTCAGCTATGTCTCTGCGAAAGTCAAAAGGAATAGATAAGGATGGAAAGTATTAAGGGAGAAGGAGAGACATTTGAAACCAAGTAGAAATCACCATAACTTTGGTTTCTCACAGCTTCTTCACTTTGGAAAGCCTATTTCCCTCTGGAAAGCATATTTCCCTCAGCCAGGAGCACACTAGAGCCAACTTGAACTGACTCCTGAGAGTCATTTTGTTTTCATTGTGAACATTTACACTTCAGAAATAAGCCTACCCTACAAATAAGGCCTTGATTTCTTGTTTTGTGGATTGTCTAGACTTGAGAAACTGATAGAGAAAGTATTAATCATTCAGATTAAGCCTAAATGTGCATTGGGCATCTTTTTGAAAGCCAATTATTATTTATTTACCATCACACTCTTCATCCCTGCCCCTCACCCAAAAAAGCAACGGGTTAATTTCCTCAGTGGAGGGAAGTCTTGGGTCTTAAGCTATCACCTTGAAACTGAGGGAAAGGAAACATTTAGGTAGAAAGTGATCTCTTTTAAGCGATAGTGATTTCTATCAGCAGATGAAACAAGTAACAAAAATAGGAAACCATGGAATCTTCAGATCATAAAGGATTTCAGAGGTTACCTTATGTAACCACAAGCTGAAGTATGACTCATTTGCAGAACATCTAGTAAAAGTGATCTGTAAGTGGTCTTTCTAGGATAATCCTAATAAAAATACTTTAATATTTTGACATAAATAATGATGTGGATGCTGATGCTGATAATCTACTCAAAGGCCAACACTTTGTCCACATTAAGGGGACGTGATGGTGAAGTAAGGAAATAGTTGCCAGAGTGATATACAAAAATGACTCAGGGATGGCTAGGTGGTGCAGTGAATAGAGCCCCAGCCCTGGAGTCAGGAGGACCTGAGTTCAAATGCGGCCTCAGACACTTAGCACTTACTAACCATGTGACATTGGGCAAGTCACTGAACCCCAATTGCCCTGCCTTCCCCACTCCAAAAAAAAAGAAAAAAAGAAAAAACAAAACAAAAATGACTCTATATGTCCTGGGACCTACTATTGGTGTGATAACCTACAAGAACCCTAAAACATTTACAATTTGGGCTTTTGTGATGCCATTGGTTGGGTTAGCACCCCTATCAGTATGAGGTAACTGCTCCTATGAATCTGAGAAACAGAAAGGGTTGCATAGGCCTTCAGACTGATAACTACACAAAACCATGGTGATGATCACCTTGACGCAGAAGATATCAGAGTGAACAGTATTCCTTTGTCTTCTACTACCACAAGGAAGCAAGATACATTAGAACCAATCAAACTAATGATACTATACATGCTAGAAATACCTTAATGCAGTCAGGATTGGACACTAAAATGGGCAAACCACAAGGGCATATGCAACGAATTGAAGATATGAATGTTTCGGGGCAGCTAGGTGGCACAGTGAATAGAGCACCGGCACTGGAGTCAGGAGAACCTGAGTTCAAATCCGGCTTCAGACACTTAACGCTTACTAGCCATGTGGCCTTGGACAAGTCACATAACCCCAATTTCCCTGCTTTTCCCCCTCCAAAAAGCAAAAAAACCCTTTTTAAGATATGAATGATTTTTATTATATGGCAACACCATATCACAACAAAATTATAACTAGGCAAGGACTCCATGATGCTTTTTGTCAATGATATCATTAACTCTGAGTCACAAGACAATATCTTACAGATAAATGAAGGGGGCTTTGAAAGAAATAACATTATACCAACACCCAGATAAAATAAGAGTGGATATTGAAGAGCAGACAAAATATGAAATAAAAGAAAGCTGAAGACCTTGAAGGAGTTGAAAATTTATCTATGACACAAGTTTTGGTAATGTTGTCTAACAATGAAAGAGATGGAAAAAGTAATGCCAGTGTATCAAATTATGTTAACATAGGCACACTTGGAATGAGATTTTGAAAAACCCTTTTTGAATTTTATGGCATAAGTCCAAATAAGAGATCAACTATACCAAAATTGAATATTTCAATAAGACTGATACTTGCTTTAACTGCCATGAATGAACACCATCTCCCACAATATTTAACAGATAATGTAAAAAACATGAGTGTGGACACAATAGTATATTTTGTGGTTGATGGTGAAGTAGAAAAGCACAGTCCCCAAATCCCCGTCCAAACAATTTTAAAATAATACCTCAAATAAAATTCTGGAGCAGAAGAACCAAGAAAAGGTAGGGCAAAACAATTTTCTAGTCCAAGACAATTTAGGAGATTGGTAGGAAAGGTCTGTCTCTCCAGGCTGGTGGGTGGACCTAGAGCAGCAGCATGGACTGTGTTGCATAGACCACACTACAGGACTAGCAGGGGGCCTTAAAGGTGGCAGCAGCAGCAGCTTCAGGAGCTCTCAGCCCATGGACAATGGGAATTGGTGGTGGGGACCAAAGATTACAGGGTAGCTTTACTAGCAAAGGGTTCAAGACCTGTTGCATTGCCCATATACAATTCTGGGTTGCAATGCCAGGGACAAAAGTAGTTAAAACACTTGAGACCACAGGTGGCAGGGGCCCTGGTCATGTTTCCAGGGCAGTGAGGAGTGCTTATGACTGCTCATGGAGTAGGGAAAGTAGGGACCCCGGTCTCCATTTGAAGACAGAGGGGAGAACTTGTGACTGTTGGTAAATAATGGACCTGGTTACAGTTGAGGCCCAAGAGGAGTGCTAGCACTGGTGTCCACAGAGGAACAAAGTTACTTCCAGAGTAAAAACTAGAGCACAATTCAGGAGAACAGTGACCATACCTCTCCTCAGATAATAACACCTTGGAAGCACTGACAACCTATAGACTCCCAGAGCTAGCTATAAAAATAGCACCAAGCATCTCCTCCACTCCATAAGCAGAGCCAATTTTAACCTAAAGCTAAAAAAAAAGGCTGAATAAATGAGCAAAAAAAAAATCTGACCATTGAAAGTTATGTGACAGGGAAGATTAAGATACAAACTCAGAAGAAGACAATGAAATCAAAATAGCTACATGTAAAGCCTCAAAGAAAATTGTGAATTGGTCAAAGTTCCAAAAAATAATCTCTAGAAAAGCTCAAAAACATTTTAAAAATTAAATACAAGAGGGAGGAAAGGAAAAGAGATAGACAGAGGAAGAGACAGAGTGAGACAGAGACAAAGAGAGAGAGAATCCTTGAACAAGGATATGTAAGATTTCTAGTCATCTCCAGTGTATAACTAAAAGAAAGCTAATGCTACAAGAGCAGAGCAAGCTGGACCAAATATGCTAAATATAACCTGTGTAGTGTTAATATAATAAATGTCAAAACCATTATATCAAAGGGGATGACTGAAACTCTGCATTCTCTGCAAAACTAGAGAGTCAGTTAATATCTTTAACTATCTACCCAAATGATTCATAGTGTTGCATAAATTGATAGCCAAGTACTTCACCAGCTTTCTTTCTGATACTAGCCTGATACCACTGAAAATCCTCTATAAAATTTTTTGTAAAAATAGGTCCTTTTCCCTTTTCAGAAAAATTTCTTTCACATACAGACCTAGTGTTGCTATTGCTGGATCAAAGAGTGTTCATGGTTTTACAGTCATTTGGGCATAGCTCCAACTTGCTGCCCAGAAGAGTTGAACCCATCATCTCAAGAAAGATATGGAAAAATGAGGATTTCCTTATTCAAAGGGAAGAAAATAATTGATAGATATTCTCAGAGGACGCAATAAACAGTTTATATGTATACAAAAATGGTTTTGGAAGTAACATGCCTCTTTATACAAAGCAGTCAATAATAAAGGCTGACGACTGGTATATACCACTGTTACCTATAAAATGTAACCAAAAGTAAAGATTGTAAAATGGTTGAAATCTTGGAGTAAAATTTTTAAAAGTATTCCCTGACTAACAATCACATGGTGTTTTCCCCCCAGAATTTTAATTTCAGGTTTCTTTTTTGTTTCTTTGTTTTCTGAACTTGACAAGCATCAATAACTTGAACATTTCCCTATATCAAGAGGAGTATAAAAGACATGTATATGAAGTCACAAATCTCTATGACATTCAGATTGTCTCCTTTTGAAAAGTATACAAGATATTTAATGAATTATTTCTAAAACTGTTCTGTATACCTGTGTCACTATCTTGATTTTTGTGTGTGTGTTCTTTTCAATACATCTTAGAAAAAAAGGCATTAACATTCTTTACTTTTCTTTTTATTGTTGGCATTACTAACACTATTCCCACTTCCCTTCCTAACAACCCGTCCCCACCAACACAAAAATATTCTTTTCTGTAATAAGCATAAAGATGACATCTACATGGATTCAAGCAACTGTGTGTCAACAACAAAAATCATTTAACACGGTGCTGAGTCATTCAGATTTGCTTATGGAAATGGGTTTATGAAAGCAATTTGGAATCGGTTGTCTCCACCAGAAATTTCAGAAAGCATATTGAGACACTCAGACTTTTTGCTGATTATGAAATGAAGTAGTGGCAATGGGGCTATATACACATTATTTTGCATTGCAAAAATTTAGCTCGTATATGACTCATAGAAACAATGAGCAGTAAGCATACATAAGAAGTTCACATTTTTTATACTAACAGAAGACAACTCCTCATGTTATAAATTCAACTCCAAAAATATCTTTGTGAATTAATCAAATAAACAGTACTGGAATCAGAAAAGCTTTATAGGCAGAATTGCCGCCCCAAATACCTGGATGTAATATTGATGCATAAAAAATTTAAGAACAATGTTTTGTTTTTGTTTTAGAGTAGATCTCCCTATCTCACCCAGGCTGAAAGTGTGAAGGTCATTCAGATACCTGATCTCACTACTGAACAGAAGGAGAACTTTTAACCTGCCCCCTTCTGACCTGGACTGGTTTGCCCCATTCTAGATATCTGGATGGCCCTTTACTCCTGGGGGCTTATCATATCAGTACTAGACATAGAGCAGACACCTGATTGGCCTAACCTACAATAGTTCAGAACTCCCACACTCAAGCAATCCACAGTTTCAACCTTCCCTGAAGGTTACCTGATGAAATCACAGGCATGCAGAAGCATTCCTGGAAAAAAAATAACTTAAAAAAACTGTTTTGGAGGTTTGGTGTATATTGAGATCATATGAGATGGAGTCTTCCATGTAGTGAGCAATGAAGACCTGCTTCTGAGAAACAGGAAAATTGAAGCACGAGGGGACATTCTGTGTTGGATCATGGATGGCAGCAGCTTCTTTTCATAGGTTGCATAGCTAGCATTGGCTGCTTCTTTACATTTATCTGACCGAGCACAGTTTCTCTTTTGCTGACATTTAGGGATGAAGAGCTCATTCCTTTATAATAGGTAACACAATACAATATTTGGCCCCAGAAGCAGTCTTATTTCATTTGTCCATTTCAGTTCTGGGGGCAAAGAGGAGAATCTCTGGCCCATGAGCTCAAGTCACAGGGATCCTAGAGTTACAGAGGTGATATCGTAGTCAGCCCAGAAATGACTACCTGTGAATTAAGGGTCCAAGATACTAGCCCAGTGAGGCTTTGGTCTTGAATTTGAAAGGATTCATGCTATATAGGAACTGAGCTAGACTGTGATCCTAATCTCTCTTCCATCCCCAGAGACTGAGGTGGTGGGTTTCCCTTATTTGAAGTCTTCATGCTGTGTATGAATGATTATGTGTTAGGTATAGTACAGAAAGGATTCAAGGGCAAGAGACAGGTTGCATTAGATAGATCCTAGAGGTATTTCCAGCACTTAGAGTCTGTGATTTTGATAACGGAAAAAGGAGAGATTAATTTTTCTTTGATGTTTTTTTCCAAAGGGCCTCCTGGATCTTTTCAGATGACATTCTCCAGATGAAACAAAAGCAGAAAAGTATTAAAATATAGGTGCTAAGTCAATTATTTACTAATCTTTAATCCTGCTTATATATCAAAACAAGGAAAAAGAAAAAAGTGGTTTTTCAAACATTATAACATTATTATTGGCTTGTCACAAATAATTGTCAGTTGCTGCAAAATGATGACAATAAAAATTTACATTTTTAACATGGTTTATGCCAATGGGTCTAGAGAAACAACACAACTCTAATGTATAGCCATTCATATTGATGGTTTTATAAAATGAATTCCTTTATACTATGATGTGGAAAGGATGAGAGACAAAAATTGATTTGTCAAGTATATGGCAGCATTATATAACAGCCAGGAAATGATGCCTCTGATATATGTTAATTATAAGGATTTGATCTGAAATTATATGACACCAGAGAATATTAACTGAAACTACTTCAGATGTCTATAACTAGGGTTAGAGAAAGGGATACCCAGGATCCAAATACTGACCATTTAGAAACCTTTTACAAAGGCAAAACTTTACAGCTGCAAAGTGAAAATGGTTACAAGCAGGTCTAGCCTATCTATAAACCTAGAACTCTTCTCTGTGACCCAGATGAAAGGACATCATTAGAAGTGGTTTAGCATATCTCTCCACTAGCAAATGTCTAGTTCAACACAATCAGAACAGTCTTGGCTAGTTTGATTGGGATACACTGGGAGTGACCTTGACATTCTGAAATGTTTCCAATGACTTTAACATTTACTTCATAACAATTAAGCTTTATTGAGAAAAAAATGATGACATAGTTACAGCTGAAATGTTGATTCAGTTCTAGGAGAAGTTATTCCTTCAAAACTGATTTTATCTTTCAATTACTTTTCATGAAGACAAAAAGCTACATGCTTTTCTGAAGTCCTCATGTTTGTCACTGGAGGAATAATTTTGCATTACATTCATGTGTTTTACTCCTAATTTTTGCCTTATTTTGTTGCCTTTGTCCATATCTGGGAACATAGGACTTCATTGGAGAGAGTTTCACACACATCTTTAAGGGACACAATGGCTGTTTGAGAAAATGATCCTAGAATATTTGTTTTCTTCCCTTTTTCCTTCACTGTAAATCTTCCTGGTAATACAACTGAGCTATAGGAAATGATCAAATGAATAATTTCAAAAAGGACCTGAGAAGACTTGTATGAATGAATGCAAAGTAATGTAGAACCAGAAAACCAATTGATACAACCATAACAATGAATCATTTTAACAGACTTAAGAATTATGATCAATGCAATAATTAGCTGTGGTTCAAGAGGAATGATGATAAAGAATGTTGCCCACCTCCTGACAGAAATGATGGTCTACATTTTTTGTTTGTGTATACTGCCTGTCATTGGGATGCAAGAATATTGTAACTGTGGCCCCAAAAGACAAATTTTGGGCAACTGCTAACACAGTGTATATAGTTGGGGGATTAAAGGAAAGATTGTTGAACTGAATAGAAATTAAAAGAAAAATAAATTTCTGTGAGTTTAGCTCCTCCATTAGGTGATTCCTTTTCTTGCATACAAGTGATATTATGGAGAAGCCATTTGGAATAGGTAAACAATTAATGTGGCTATTTTGTTATCTTTTATCCTACTCATTTTTTTTATATAAACCTTTTTCCTGTTCAATATTTATAGCACTTCCTTATGATGGGTATTTTCCCAGTATACCTAGCAATGAGGAAAGGTAATTTGTTTTTACTTATTGCTACTTATACTCCTTTCTTGGGTAGCTATTTTGATTGAGCAGGATAAAAGAAACTAAATATGCTCAATTTGCATTTATATTTGTTTTGTAATGTTTACTTACTTATGAAAAAAGCAGGGGGGCGGGGGGGAGAAAAAGGCCATAGGTATGTGGTGAGGTTTAATGAACATATTGAACACAAAGGAAAAAGAAATCTGGCAATAGAAATTAGGAGAGAGTACCTTACGTGACTCTACATGGATTTACTGTAAGAGTCCTAAAAGGAATATTCCTCATGCTAGTTAACACTCTTAGCTAAGTTCCACATAAATTGGCCCTTAGAGAACAACAAATGGGGTAACGGCATTTGGGACAGAGGCTCATTCCCTGTTGAGTTCAGATGACTCACTGGGACTCTGACTTGGAGAACCAGGAAGCCAAGCAAGAGACTGTTATATACTTATGCCAGAGGATACTAATACTAATAATAATGGGGAAACATTTGACATCTTAAGCCTAAGGAATTCTCTGGCATCTGTTTCTTCTGACTTCCTAGAACTGTATGTAGCAATGACTTAAAGGATAGGGTATTTTTTAGAGTAGCATTGCCCCTTTAAAAGGATTATTGAATTTCAGTTTGTTTGGCCCTTGCACACTTACTGATAGCTGGTGCAACCGGGACTTACCCAAAAGATGTTAAAACATATCTAAGGCTCATAAAACTAGTCAATACATAATACCTCTTCACCATGACAAAGGCCAAGTGGGTAGACTATCTGTCTCTCAAGGAGCCACAATCTGGAGGGGAGACAATAAGCAAACAAACTATATGCAAGATAAATAGGAAATAATAAAGGGGGAAATATGAGAATTAAGAGAGGGTGGGGAAGGTTTCCTATGGAAGATGGGATTT
Organism: Petaurus breviceps papuanus; assembly: GCF_028583685.1. Classification (NCBI taxonomy): domain Eukaryota; kingdom Metazoa; phylum Chordata; class Mammalia; order Diprotodontia; family Petauridae; genus Petaurus; species Petaurus breviceps. The sequence goes on from NW_027185903.1 coordinate 10,909,452, forward strand.
TAATTTGTCATTGAAGGAAGCCAGGGTAGATAAGAAAAAGAGAAAAGGAGGCAGAATATTCCGGACATGGGGGATAGTCAGAAAAAAAAATGTTTTCATCAAGTATCTTGCTCATGGAACAGCAAGAAGTCTGGTGTCATCTTGGAGGGAAATGAGATTTAAGGAAACTGGAAAGATGGGGAGAAAGTTAAACCACAAAGGGCATTGAATGCCAAATGGAGGATTTTGTATTTGATAGTGGAAGGATACTGTGGAGTTTATTGATTAGTGAGTGCCAGATCAGATCTGTGCTTTAGGAAAATCTGTTTGGTGGCTGAATGGAGGCTGGTTTGGAGCAGGGAGAGACTTTAGGTAGCCAGACACATCACCAGACTATTACAACAGTCCAAGAATGTAGTAATAGAAGCCTACATCAGGGTAGTGATAATATCAGAAAGAAGGCAACATAATAGAGATGTTGCAAAAGTGAAATTTGACCATCTTTGTGTGTGGCCAAGGTAGGGCATAGGAGTAGATCATGGGAAGTGAGTAGGTTGAGAAACTGAGTACAAAGGGTGTTTGTTTAAGGGAAAATCAATATGTATGTTGAAGTCCCTTAGTATGAAGGCAGGAGTTGGGGAGGACAGCAACATTGGGAGCCAGGTTCTAAATCAGCCTCAGACACTTGCTAGTTATTCGATCCTTGGAATGTCACAACTTCTGTTTGCCTCAGTTTCCTCAACTGTGTATTGGAGGTAATAAGAGAATCTACTTTTTAGGGTTGTTTTAAAGATCAAATTAGATGGTATTTGTAAAGCACTTAGTGCAGCGCCTAGCACATAACAGGTGCTCTCTAAATGCTTGGTCCTTTCCTATTCTTTGCACTTGTTGAGGAAGGAAGGGGAGTGGTCTGGACATCTGTAGACAATAGCCACTAGGACTTTGCTTGGGTAGTAGATATGGGTTAGAGGAACTTCAAAAGAGAAGAGGTTACTGAGTATTGGAGATACAGGAACCTGGGAACGGCAATGAGGAACAAATAATATTCCAACTTCAGTGAGCTGAATAAGTGAAAAGGCAACAAATACTTGAAGGAGTGGCCAGGGAGGCTATGTCATTAGAGGGGATGTGGATCTTGGTGATTACTAGGAAGTGGAAGGAGTAGGAAAAGAGAAAATGTAAGATGAAGGGAAGTTTATTGCCTGTGAAACAGGCAGTCCAGAGGACTTAGTGAGAAGTGTGGGTAGCTTTGTATGGAAATTTGGGGAGAGAGAGTTGAAGGGCATAGGAATAATGAATGAGGTGACAGAAGATGGGGTCTAGATTATGACATATAGGGTTTCAGAATCACTAGGTTGCGTATGACCAAGTATGAGTTTGTTCATTATTTAGTGGAAAGGATGACTCCTCTTCCAAGAGGAGGTGGGAGACAAGCACAGCATGACATGGAAGACATGTAGTCAAACTGGAGACCCTGTTTCACATTTTCTCTTCCTTGTGAGGGCTGAAGAATAGGCAGGAGAAGTTTCAGCGGAAGGATGTCAAACAGGCACAGCAGAATTACCACTCCCTACCTACTTTTGTCCTTCCCTCAGGGAACAGGTGTATCAGTATATTGGGGGTCTGAGGTAAAAAAGAAAGTCTCTATTATTCCCTCCAAAGGTTCTCCACAACACTAGTGTCTGGAGATGAGGCTGTTGAGGACAGCAGGAGATAGACGTTGCCTTGCCCAGGTGCAGATGGAAGTCTCACCTATCTCATCCCCAGAAGTCTGAGGCTAGAGATCAGTTTGGCCCAGCAGGAAATGGAAGTCTAGTTCAAAGGGGTTAGTCTGTTTTTGTACAGGACTCAAGCTAAAAATCATTTTTACATTTTTAAAAAGTTTCATTATATTAAAAAATGTAAAAACCATTCTCAGGCAGTAGAAAAATAGATTAGACACGCCAATAATTTGTTGACACCCTTATGGGTTTAGAAAGTTATCCAAAGCAAAATGAGTTTAATTTCCTAACCCATGACTAGTACCAGAGGAAGAATTTCAACTTGACCCCAAAGCCAGAACTCTTTCTACTAGCCCAGCCTGTCTCTGTAAGAGAAGGAATTCAACTTTCAAACACTGTTTCTTTGCCAGCCCCCTCTTTCCTTATCATAAATCTGAATTCCCACTGGATTCTTGAAGTCTATGCCAGCAGAGGCCATGGGAGTATGAGTTGTGGCAAGTCTTTTAAATATGCCTGGTGATACCCATCATACAAAGACAAGCCCAAGTTTTAAAGAGGCTCATCACTAGAACGTTGACCAGCAAAAGTAATTTTTCTTGGCCATGGAAACCCATTAAACTCATTTAAACTAAGACCCACAGAGATTGTAATCAGCATCAGCAGAGTACTTACAAAGATGAAATCATGGATCATTGAACTAAATAGAGTAATATATACCTATAATAATATCTATAGCATCATCAACACTAGTTCCTTTAGAGAGGAAGATCTAGTTGCTTTTTGTCACACAGAGAAGGTGGTTTTGTCTCTCTTATTTAATAGTAATGTGAACTAGTTTTGAACAATGAAATATGACCTTTCTTAGTCTCTTTGTTATTCCTGAGCCTATGCTAAATTCCAAGGAGCAATCACTTACCCCCAAACACTTTGTTGTAGCCATATTTCTTATCTTTCTATTTACTCTATAATACTAATGAAACATTATAAACTTCCTCTTGATGATTTACAACATCTTGGCCATTTGCCTGAGGGTCTAAGACTAAAACTAAATAAATAAGTCTTCTACAATCTATGTTACCTAACTGTGTTTTGAATTTATTTATTCAATCACAATCCATCTGTTTTATCCATATTATCTCAATAAAGATTTGTTGATGGTGAGTGGCCTCCTTGCTCTTCTCGATTTCTTTCTTTATTTTCCCTTCTTAACTTTACTATTTGCCTCTCTCTAGGACTGATTGATATATTAAGATTTTCTTGGTGCAATGTTAGTTACTAAATAGTGATTCTTTTCACTACTAAATGTATTTACTCAAAGTATTAGTGATTTTTAGTACTTGGAGTTCTAAATTTTAAAATTAAGGTTTGACCATCCTTGTGTGTGATTGAGAAGTAGATTATAGGAAAGGAGTAGGCTGAAGAAATAAATGCTTAGGATGTTTGAATGTGAGAGACAGACAGACAGACAGAGAGAGAGAGAGGGAGAAAGAGAGAGAGAGAGAGAGAG
>NW_027185903.1:10913058-10958062 GCF_028583685.1 Petaurus breviceps papuanus
GAGAGAGAGAGAGAGAGAGAGAGAGAGAGAGAGAGAGACCTGCTGAAGATCCCCTAGGTAACAAGAGACAGAAGTAATATTTGAACTCACATTTATCCTGCTCCAAAGTCATTGTTTTTTCCACTGTAAGGTGTGACTTTATAACTTATATGGTCTCTCCAGATTGGTCTCTTTGCCTCATATCTTTCCCAATTCCAGTCCATTCCCCACTCAGCAGATGAACTGATCTGCCTAAAGTGTAGGTCTGACCATGTCACCTCTCTTTTCCTTTCAATAAACACCAGTAGCTTCCTTTCACTTCCAGGATCAAACACAAAATCATCTGCCATTCAAAGCCCTTCATAACCTATCCCTTTTCTATCTTTCCAGTCTCCTTACACCTTACTCTCTAGTACATACTCTGCAATCCAGCAACCTTGGCTCTTACGATATTCCTTGCACATGACTTTCCATTTCCAGACTCCAGTTATTTTAACTGACTGTCTCCCATGTCTGAATTGTTTCCCTTTCATCTCTGTCTCCCTGACTTCCTTCACATCCCAGCTAAAATTGTAAGAAGGAAGCGTTCCCAGTTCCCATTAATGCTACTGCCTGCCCCCAATTGCTTATCTCCAATTTATCTTGTTGGTAACTTGCTTGAGAATAGTTGTTTTCATGCTTTCTCTACCATTAGATTGTGAGCTCCTGAGGGGAGGGACTGTTGTTTTTTTTTTCTTCTCTTCTTTATATCACCAGCAAGCACTTAGCACAGTGCCTCACATATAATAGATGCTTAATTAATGCATGTTGGTTGAATAACTAAATTAATAGTTCTACAACTAGTTTCTCAATTAGGGTATAGTAAAGGAAGTGTTCCAGGAAAGTGTTCTGTAAAAACAAACACCATCAAGACCAGAAAAGCTATACATCAGAAGCACATCAAACTAATATCAGAGCATTCTTTTCCTTCCAAATGATGGTCCCAAATTTGACCCAGCACTGAAAAATCCAATGCCAGGAAAAGGCCTGCTTTAATTTGTAGACCACACCAGGCAGAATGTCAAAAGCCTTTCCTTTGCAAGAATCTGGGAGGGAACACACAACTAATTTAGAGGGTAAGGCAGTGATTAAATTATTCATTCTACTTCCTGTTATAATTACAGCAAATTCAAGCATCTACCACAGAAAATTAAATCCCCCATATTCCCAAATGATTAGTCCCCTCTCACAGCTGTTGTTTTCTTTAACAGTTAATTAGTGAAGCGTTGTTGTACCAGAGAATTTAACTTTGGACAGCCAGCTGGGACAATAAAGAAGGGATCCCAACAACATTTTTCATACCAATACATGTAGTGAGCAAGATGGGATGTTTGTGGACTAAATATAATGCAGAAGGTAGTTGTCAACTCTGAGCCCACCATCTTGAAATTAAGTCTAGTAGACAACAGAAACTTTCTACTAATGGGTAATGAAATGTAAATTCATCTTAAAACTTTCTCTACCCATATTTAAAGCCCACCAGCTCATCTACAGAAACACGCTGGAATTAGCCCACTTCCCTTCAAAGACTAACCCTCTAAAATTAACCAGAAATGGCAAATTGATGCACTTCATGCAATTCAAGTAAATGATGAGCTCCTTCTAGCCTCCCACTGTGCCGAATACTTGTGTAGGATACGAAGGCATTTTAAAAATATTTTTATGCTGTTTTTAGTCCAGGCTTGGGATTTTTTTTTCTTTTAAAATACATTTTATCGAGGCTTTCCATTGCTCATATCATCACAGTTATATCCTAAATCCCTCCCCCTCCCAGAGAGCCATACCATATAACAAATAGTACTTTTAAAAAAGAAAAAAAAATCAGTACAACTAATAGATACATTTTTTTTAAAAAGTCTGAAAACATGTGCAGTTTGTACCTGTGGACATTCCACCTCTATGAAAGAATGAGTTGGAGTGTCCTTTATATCTCTTCATTTGCATTTGAGTCCTGCTTGATCTTTATAATTTTGTTACATTCACTTTTAATTTTTCCCCCCAGTGGGTAACTGTTCTTTCCATTTACATTGTTTTAGTCATTGTGTATGTTATTTTCTTGACTCTGCTCAGTTAACTCTCCATCAGTTCTTTCATATCTCTCCATCAAATTTGTTATTTCATTGACATAGGGAGCTCCCAGTATGGAACCTCACTCAACTTATGCAGATCTCCAACTTATCTATAAAATATAGTCTTAGATGATTGATTGCATGAGGCACTGAACAGGAAAATGATTTATTCATGTTCACATAGTCAAAGTGTTTCAAAAGTAGAACTTAAATGTAGAATTTTCTGATTCAAAGGCTATCCCCTTAATCATCAGCTCTTTTGCTACCATGTATACAATTATCATCTCTATCTAGGCAGTTTTCAGATCTATAGATTTACAAATCTGACCTTAATCTCTCTCCTAAGTGGCAGTCCTATATTGTTGGGAGACCTGCCATCCCACAGCAGGGCTGAGAAAGAGTTGCTTACCCAGAGGCTGTGAGAGGGTGCATAAAAGAGACGGGACCCCAAAAGTGGTGGAAAAATAGAGCCGTTTTTATTACCCCACATACAAGCTTTTCTAAGATGCTTCCTATTTGTTTTTCCATGAGGACATTGCATAGCTCAGGGACACAATGCTCATACCTGTGTGAGCTCTTTCCTGGGGCATGGGGAACCGGTCCAGGCCTGACAGCAGGCTCTTCAGCTGAGAGGGCTTATTCAGCCATCAGGGACAGAGTCCCACTAGTCTGTGGTCCTCTAAACTGTATCAGCAATATATTGGATATTTTGGATGTCTTAAAGGTATATCAAATACAACATGTCCAAAATAAAAGTTAGTATCTTAAACCTTAAAACATCCCTTCTTCCAAACTTCTCTACTTCTGTTGAGGACATTGCTAGTACCTCCAGATTTACCAATATCTCATATTTTTAATCAGTTGCCTAGGCATGTAGATGTTACTTCTAAGGTGCCTCTCTCAGGAACCTTAGCTCTAGTTCTCCTTACTTCCTGCCCAGACAATAGCTTCTGATTTGATCTTCCTGCCTCAAGTCTCTCCTTTTTTTCAAGCTATCTTCCACATAGTCACAATGTAAGAATAAAAAGCACAAATATGACTGATCCTGTCTCTCTTTCTCATAAAACCCCAATAGCTCCCTATTTCCTCTAGGATCAACTATGAATAAAAGCTCCTCTTGTTGATAACCCATCCCAGACTGGATCCAATCTATTTTTCCCAGGCTTCATCTCATTCATATACTCTGCAGTCCTGATAAAGTAACCTTGTTCTTCACAGACAATGTTTCAACTCCTATCTCTGAGCCTTTTGTGGAAAATGATTTTTAATAATCATTGTCTTGAAGACTCAGAGCTTCTCTCCCCCCCCCCCCGTTTTTCCAAAGTCCTGATTTTATGTTCAGTTTTTCTTCAGCAGGACATTTCTGAAAATGAGATTGCATTGACTCTCCTTATCCTGGCCCAACCCAAGCTTGCAAGTAATTTAATCTGATATATGGAACCCCATTGTTCTACTCAGGCTTCAGGGGAGACAGATTCTTCAGTTCAGATAGCAGAGATTGTGTGGGTTGGGAGGGGGAGCTCTAATAGAAGAGGTATTTCCTCTGTCCAGAGATGAAATGATGATGAAATTGTATCAGCCCCTGTTAGAAGGGTTTAAGAACTATGTACCCCAATTCACAGGGAGCTCAGTACCAACACTGCAGATCCCATGCAATTCATGACAGCCCACTTTGAGATAAATAAAACTATGGATATAACCTAATTCTGTTTGTTTTTCTTAGATCAAACTGGGAGGTTATTTTGCATTCCCCAATGCATTCTCTGGAGTGTAGACCCCTCTTATCTCCAGTTCTTAAACTCCCTAATATACTTTAGAGATCAGCTCAAAGGGTACATTTTACCCCAAGCCTTTTCCTATAAGCCTCTGCATATTATCTTTCCCTATAGAAGGCAAGAAAGATCTGGTGCTTTTTGTTTGGGGCAGCAAAGTGATACAATAGACAGAGTGCAAGCTCTGGAGATAGGAAGACATGTTCCTGAGTTCAGATATGTCCTCAGACACTATCTGGGTAACTCTTGCCAAGTCACTCAACCTTGTTTGCCTCAGTTTCTCATCTGTAAAATGAGATAGAGAAGGAAATGGGGAACTACTCTAGTATTTCTGTCAAGAAAACCTCAAACGGGGTTACAAAAAGTCATCTGAAATGATACAACAGCAGCAACAAAATTTGTTTTCTGCTTATTCTGTGCTGCCTCTAACAGAATAAATAAAAGATTTGGCAGAATCAAGCAAGCAAACATCTATTTCAAACCAATAAAGAATGGCACCAATTTTCTCATTTGAACAAAATGTAGTTCATTCCTTAAAAATGTAGCATCCAACAACCTTCCTTTTCCCAAATGTTATTAACATCACCAGTTTTCCAATTAATAACCACGCCTTTAGATTTCCATCATCCCCACTAATTAAACAGTTGCTCAGACTGTCATACAAAATTTCATAGACCAATAAGGGTCACTTAAACATTTATTTAAACTGACTTTTACACTACTTTTAACTTAGGAAAATGGGTTTCATAAACAGTCTGATTTTCTAAAGTATGATTTTACTGCACTCAAGATTCCAGGTTTGGACTATGTACAAGCTCCTGAATACTGTAGTCAAGGGACTCTGGTAATTCCCAGGAACAAGATGTTCCAGAAACCCATTCTCTGATTTCCTGATTTCCTCATCCTCAGGAAAGAAGATTGGTGGTAAGTTATTAGAGAACTGTTATCATGCTTTCTCCAGTTCTACAACTTCCTTCAGCACACAAAAAGCTCATTGATAAAGATAAGAAAGGAAAGGATCTCTAGAGCCAACAGTGGAATTCAGTCAGAGTCCAAAGAACTTGAGATTCTCTATCCCTCCCCACCCTCCTTTCAGGAACTTGGCATTCTGATTTTCAAAATCATATAGAAACCTTTTTTTAAGTAGGTATAGGAAGAAGATGTGACATTTTCTCCTATTGCCTGGTGTTTGATCAGAAGAGGAAGCAATTTTTTTTTTTCTGTTAAGCCTAAAAATAGTACCAAGTGCTTCCCCTCCCAGTTTGATTTTTTTTAAAGGGGCTATCTCTTGACTCACTTTCTAAAGAGAACTATTCAATGAATGGGTGTTGTCTCACTCAAAGTGAGAACCTGGACAAACCTTAGCTTAAAATGGTCCCCCAGTGCATTCTGAGCCATGTCAAGTTGTCCTGATCAATATCCGGCCACTGGACCCAGATAGCTCTGGAGGAGAAAGTGAGGCTGATGACTTTGCCCTCCCTCACTCAAATCAAAGTCAATTGCAAGTCATGGAACCATCTCCCTGATGTTGTGTGCACCCCAAAACTGTGTGCAACAGAGATCCTTACCCAAATAATATGCAGAGGCTTCTCAAGGTAGAAAGCAGAAAGGAATGGTTTATTACAATCTTGAGAAAGGGCAAACCCCTCTGACAAATGATCAGGGAGGAGAAGCAATTTACAAAAGGAAATGGCAAAGTTATAAAGCCCTAATGTGGAATTCCCCCTACACCCTTGCTGACCCTTTCCTTCCATTGGCTGGAAGTCAGGTGCACGATCTAAGCGTGGCATACTACCTCAAGTACGGGAACAAGGAAACAGTAGGCCACCCAATGTACATTTGAGAAAGCACTTCTGTCCTTATTGGCATATCTTATGCTGAGGTGGCACTGATGGGAGGGATGACTCCCTAGTGCTCTGAGTTTTGAGTTCTTGCAAATCATGTGATTTCCAGTGAAGGGGAACTAGGGCCTATTTCCCACAAAAAGCCTTACTAGATTTTAGAGTATTGTCTAAGAAGTTTTCACCTCTCTCACTCAATGTCATGGTCCTCTTTGAGGAAGGACAAACCATACAACCAAAAGGTGGAAATAAATTCTTTTTTTTCCTTTTCTATTTCCTTATTCAGAAACCAAGTAGGGTGGGAAGTCCTTTTAGAGACTTATCCTGGACAAGATCTAATCAGACAGTAAAAGAGATTCTTAAGTTTGGGCTAATGGGTGTAGTCCTGCTCATTGTGTTGTTCAGACAGGTCTGGGAAAATGTTGATTACCCCTATTGTAAAAAGAGGTGCAGTGAGTAAAAGTGACTGCCCACAGTCAGGAGGACCCTAGTTCGGCTTAACACACACACACACACACACACACACACACCCCTAGCTGTGTAACCTTGGGCAAGTTACTTAACCCAAACCACCCTCCAAAAAAGGCAAAAAAAGAAAACAAACAAACAGGTGATATGGAAATTGATGTCTCTTAGACCAAACTGCAGGTTACCAAGTACCCTCATTTTAATATAGCCCACCTCCCAGTGTGTTAACCAATTAGAGTTGATTAGCACCTCTTGGGAACACCTACTCTTCAAAGGGCATGTAAACTGTGCACCCCAACCACAAAATGAACTCTCAGTTCCAAACTGTTAGCACCCATGCAATGCATGACCTCCTGTTTTGAAAGAATAAAATATGTACTTGGACAACCTAATTTGTTTGTCTTAAGAAGACCAAACTCTCAGAGGCTGACAGGTGGTAAAGGACATAGGATTCATTAAGTGATGCCAGTGATGTGCTATTTCTTCACAAATTGTCCACACTAGACTCAAGTAAAATCCAACCATTTGAGAGGGAAGGGAAGAAGTATTTCTATAGAACTTACTATGTGTTAGGCACTTTGCCAAGTGCATTTTACAAATATTATCTTACTTGATAATATTTGTAGCTTGTCTATTTACCTACGCAAAAAGTACAAAGCTCATCAAACATTTCACTTCTGGAAAATTAACGATAACCTCCCACCCAACAAAATATAAAGAGGATCTCTTGGCTACCAAAATGGAGGAAATTATAATACTGTCCCTTGATCTAATTAGAATACTTCCATTATTCTCCCCAGAGGCAGCTAATTGATGTTACATAGGTACTTGACCCTAGGCAAGTCACTTAACTTCTGTGTGCCTCAGTTTCAACAATTTTTGTTGCTCACTCATTTAGGCATGTCCCACTCTTTATGACCCCTTTTATTACAGCACACCAGGCCCTTCAATCCTCTGCAATATCTCAAAAATCTAAGTTCATGTTCACTGTTTTCATGATACTGTCTATTCATCTCATCAGCTGCTGTCCTTTTTCTTTCCCCTTCAATCCTTCCCAACCTCAGTAACTTTTTTCCAAAGAGTTCCAACTTCCCATTATGTGGCCAAAGTATTTAAACTTTAGCTTTAGTATTTGATTTTCCAGGGAATAACCTGAATTAATTTCTTTATGTATGGATTAATTTGATCTCCTTGTTGTCCAAGGAACTGTCAAAAGTCTTCTCCAGCACCACATTCAAATGTGTGGATTCCATGGTGCTCAGCTTTCCTTACAATCCAGACTCTCACAGCCATACATTAGTAATGAAAAAAAAAAACCAAAATCATAGCTTTGTATAGACCTTTGTTGGCCAGGTGATATATCTGCATTTTAGTAAGCTGTCCAGCTTTCATATACCTTTCCTTCCAAGTAGCAAGTATCTTTTAATTTCATGACTGCAGTTACAGTCTGCAGTGATTGTTGATTCCAAGAATGTAAAATCTGACCCTCTTCCACCTCTTCTCCCTCTATTTGCCAGGAAATGATGGGATCAGTTTATGTTAAGTTTCAAGCCAGCTTTTACACTCTCTTTTTTCAGCCTCATCAAGAGGCTTCTTAATTTCTCTTCATTTTTTTTTTTTTTGCCATCAGAGTGGAATCATCTGCATATCTACGATTGTTAATATTGCTCCTGGAAACCTTAATTCTAACTCCTTGTTCGCCCAGCATGGTGTTTTGCATGATGTCCTCTGCATATAAGTTAAATGAATAAGGTGACAATATACAGCCTTATTGTACTGCTTTTCCAATCTTTAACCAATCAGTTTTTCAATGTTCAGTTCTAACTGTTGCTTCTTGGCAGTTTACGGGTTCCTCAGGAGACAAGTATGATGATCTGGCATTCCCATCTCTGAGGACTATGTGATCCACACATAGGTTTTAGTATAGTCAATGAAACACAAGTAGATGTTTTTCTGCAACTCCTTCGCTTTCTCCATAATCCAGCAAATGTTGATAATTTGGTGTCTAGTTCCTCTAACTCTTTAAAAACCAATCTGCTGCTCTGGTAATTCTTGGGTCACATATTGCTGGTCTAGCTGGCAGAATCTTAAGCATAACTTTCTGGTATGTGAATGAGTACAATTGTTCAGTGATTTGAACCTTCTTGGCATTGACCTTCTTTAGGATTGGGACATACACTGATATTTTCCAAAACCAGTGGTCAATGTTGTTTTCCAAATGTGTTGGCATATTGATTGAAGCACTTTAACAGCCTCATCTTTTAAGGTTTTAAAAAGCTCACTCAGAATTCCAGTACCTCTACTAGTCTTATTGTTAGCATTGCTTCCTAAGGTCCACTTGACTTTATTCTCCAGGATGGCTCTAGATCTCTATCATGGCTATTATTTATCAGTGATGTTAAGATCTTTATTGTATAGTTCTTTTGTGTTTTCTTGCCACTTCTTAATCTCTTCTGTCTGTTAAATCTCCACCATTTTTGTTTTTCATCATGCCCATTTTTGCAAGAAACGTTCCCTTGATATTTTCTTGAAGAGACTTCTTATCTTTCCTATTCTATTGTTTTCTTCTATTTATTTACATTAATTATATAAGAAAATCATCTTATCTCTCCTCCACACAACAGCTCCTACCTCCCTGTCTTTTGTGAATATCAAATGAGATGATATTTCTAAAGCCTCAGCATTGTACTTGGCTACCTAATGAATTCTTATTCCATCCTTTAATTAGCCATAATAAAAGAAAAATAAACCTCCTTCCTTCTTGTCACTATATCTAATCCAAGATCTCTGAAGCACCTAGATATTCTTTCAGGACAGACTTGGTATAAATGCTAAGTAAAATAATGACAGTAAAGTTCAATGATATATATGTCTTGGACTGAGGAAGACCAGAGTTCAAATACTGCCTCTAATCATGCAACTTTGTAAGACTATACTATGGATGAGTGCCACATAGAGGGGAGAAAGGAGAAGGAGGGGGGAAAGAGAGAGAGAGAGAGAATCACTACTCACCACATAGAGGGGAGAAAGGAGGAGAGGGAAAGAGAGAGAGAGAGAGTCACTACTCACCTCCAATCACTAAATAAACAGATCAAAAACGTTTTTGGTTGACAAATATTTATTAAGCACCTGCAGTGTGCCTAAAATTGCACAAGACTCTTGGCAGAATTTAGGAAAGGATATGTAAGGAAGACAGGTAGAGGTACATAGGTACTCTGTTCTTAAGGTGGAAAGACAGGTCATCTAGACATGAAATAGCTAGAGAAAAAAAAAGAGAGAGAACAAATAATGGATTTCACATTACAATTATATGTGAAACAAGATCTCAGAAGAGGAAATTTTCAGTGTCCATTGGGGTAATTAGGGAAGGATTCAAATCAGATAGAATTCTGGTGGGCATTTAGTATTTTTTCATAACAATCATGAGTGTCTATTCATTTACCTAAAAGATTACTGAGTGTATCTACATTGAAATGATTAATTATACCAGAGATTTGAAAGACATCTTATTGATGTGGATATAGCACAGCCTCAACGACAGGAAAACCTAAGTTCAAATCTTGCCTCTGCCACATACTAGTTGTGTGACCCTGACCTTTCAGTAGCAAATTTTTTAAGAATATGGGTTTTGAAGACAGTACCCAATAGCACTGGTGGAGATAGTTTCTTCACTCAAGACTTCCCTATACCAAGAAAATCATAATTCCAAATATTTTCACTATTATAGATTTAGAACTGAAAGAACCTTGAAAACCATCCAATCTAACTGTCTCATCTAAACAATTGACTCTGCTCTGCCATGGACAATTAGACTTGCCTTGTATACAGAAGGCCCTGCTCCCAGGGATAATTGAGTTTCTTAGAATCATATAGCCCTAATAGGAAACCAGATTAAGCAAAATTTGGTGTCGCATACACTTCTCCTATCCATTTGCGGGCCCAGAAGGAGGGTATGAAAATTATGATGGAAAGAGTTGCATAAGATAAAACCTCAGGAGTATTTGAATATATCTGGCAAATCAAAGCATCAAAATAGATCTCATTTATAGAATGAGTCACTCCTTGGAATTTAGTTAATGTCTTTATCCTTAGACAGCAAATCATAAAATTGAGCTCTAACAACAAAGTCAAGGAAGGATTATAACTCGAGAAGATCTTAAAATACCGTCCCTCCAGGATTCTACGATAAGGTTGGTGACTTTCTAGAGAGCTATTCAGAAAAAAAAGTCTGTTTCTTCATGGAAAAAGAAAAATTACAGCTGCAGATGGGATGGTTATATCAGCTGGGACATGGGACATCTCCTTAATAATTCCTATTGTTTAATAATAGGTAACATTTACATAGCTCTATAAGATTTACAAAGTGCTTTACAAACACAAACTCATTGGATCCTTACAACAACCCTGGGAAGCAGGTACTGTGATTATCCCTGTTTTACAGATGAACAAACTGGACCAGACTGACCTACAGCTACTAAGTATCTGAGGTGAGATTGAACTCTGGTCTTCCTAACGCCAGCTGCAGCACTCTATCCACTGAGACCCCCAGCTGTCAAAAACAAGGCTCTTTAACTGTTTTTGTGCATCACAGCCCTGGAAGTATTCTGGGAAAGCCTGGGGCCTCTTCACAGGATACTTGATGTCTATATTAATAATGAAAGGAAATGATCAATTTTGATTAGAATTTAAAGATATAAAAAGTTGCATTTATCTCAATGAACAATGAAGTATCTTTTTTTGTGTCCCTTTTTCCTGTTTTACATATAATCCAAAGCATAAAAACCAAGAATTTCATCTTTGTTCATTTTTCTAGCTATTTCATGTCTATATACCTTCTCTCCTTATCTAAATTTATGCATTACCACCACCAAATCCATCAGAATGCCTATTCTAAAAGATAGGATAGTTGCTGCTTCCCAAGAAACCACTCCCAGACCTTCCTTAACATTACCACATTTTTTTTAAATCTCTAAGAAGCTAAGTGTGTATTTAGGAAGCAGGCAAATCAATACCATTGAAGACCCTATTCAAATTCCACCCAAATTCTACAGTAAAGTGGTTTCTAAATTGATGTACCCCAAGATTTAATATCTTATATGTAATCACTGCTTGATTATTAGCACACCCTCCCCCACTTTGGCAGGTACCTGCTTTCCCCTCCACCAATTATTGATTGTCAGTTTCCTTTTCTTTCCCTTGACCTGAAAACACAGCAAGGTTACATACCATAACTTCGAGAAAAAATGTTAGGTGAGCCAAAGTCAGGCCTTATTTGCTCTGGACAAGATGTGTTTAAACGACAAACTGAAAAACTGAAAAGAAAAGAAGTCTTAAATATATTCAATCATTTATCTCCACATGATACTTATCTGAAAGGGAGACAGCAGCTTGACATGTGGGCAGAAATGCTAGCTTTTGGGTCAGATTGTCTGGATTTGAATCTGAACTCCTTTATTCAATACTTACCGTGTTTCCCCGATAATAAGACCTATCCTGAAAATAAGCCCTCCCCTTACTGTGTAAGATTCCTCTAAAATAAGCCCTCCCCTGAAAATAAGCCCTATTGAGATTGCTACTGTAGTGAATGTGATCCCCTGCACTACACGCTACATTACGGTACCCTCTGTATGCACCGTCCCTCCCCCCCCGGGTGAAACGCACGCCGCGCTCCGAGCTGCATCCAATCAGAGCTGCAGCAGTGAGCGCATCATCCTGTTCTTTATTGAATTCATTATTGAATAAAGGTACATTTTTTTGTTCACATTTACCTGTTTATTAAAATTGCTGTCAATGTTCATTAAAATAAGCCCTCCCCTGAAAATAAGCCCTCTGGTGTTTTTCTGTCCAAAAAAATAATAAGACAGTGTCTTATTAAGTGAGTGGTTGGACTAGATGCCTTTAAAGTTCCTTTATCCTAGGGTATTTTACCCTAAGTATTGAGGAATTGCCAAAGGAAAAGGCAAGTGTTAGGAGATTTCATTTGTAATAAACTTTGCCACAGAATACTGGTCCCTTCTAGTTTTCAACATTCTATAAGACTCAGTCTAGGTGTCTCTGAACTGTTAGGGGCTTATTCAATAAAAGAGATTAGGACTCTAAAAGGTTAATAGGACTAGTGAGGGTGGCAATGGACCAGAACTCAAATAAGTGAATAACCCTTTCCCTTCTCCACCCTACTTCTTACTTTAGATTGAAAAAAAATCAAGAATACTGGAGGGAATTTTGTAAGCTTATTCTTAGTAAATATTTATTGAATGAATTAATGAATGAACAAAAAAATACACTAAACAAGTTGGAAATGAAATTTATGCCTCTGATAAATAGAACATCTATTTTCCTTTGAGTATATGGGAAACAAAATCATTTGCTGTATTTTATTTTATATGTATAAAAATCTTCTTATTTCCGATATCAAGACTGCCTATGTATTCATGGAATCCCAGAAACTCCTCCATTCTAGTTGTGTGTTTATAGTATTCTGGTATATGCCAAAAGTTCTCTGAAAGAAATGGCCAAGATAAGCCGTTATAGACACATGCTGGAAGAACAGACCTATAATGTATAAACACCAATAATAGTTTATTAAACAATTGGGTGATCTGGTCAAGTCCAAGCATTCTTATGTTTGTCACACTGGGCATAAGCAAGATTTTGATGCTACATGCCAGACTGAAGAACATGAAGGAATAAAAGTGAATGGGATATGTGCCCATTCTGCAAGAAAATAGGCTTGGGAAAGGGAGAATGCTCTCTTGGCCCCTTCCTTAGGAGTGGATTGGGCATCATGGGGACAACTCACAGTCAAGTACAGAATAACAGATATTGCTAGTGTGTAGTAGTGGCTAAATTGTCACATGCTATGTGTTTACATGTC
Source organism: Petaurus breviceps papuanus (assembly GCF_028583685.1). Taxonomy (NCBI): domain Eukaryota; kingdom Metazoa; phylum Chordata; class Mammalia; order Diprotodontia; family Petauridae; genus Petaurus; species Petaurus breviceps. The sequence continues at coordinate 10,926,101 of NW_027185903.1, forward strand.
ACCTTCTGGGGTTAATGGCAACAGGAATAATAATTTAAATAAGTGACTAAATCATATAGATTTATTTATTGAAATAGAAAGGTTTATAGTAACAGTTCAGGATGAAGTTATTGTCACCAGAAATTACAGATATTTTCTTTAAGGGGCCCAATTTTATGGATGATTATAAATAATACAGTAAAGTAGTAGGAAACTGTGAGACATATTACAGCAGTTTGCAAAACTTAGCATCTGAAGACATGATGAGGTAGAGCGAATTATATACCAGAAACTTGCTTCCCCTTAAATTAAAAAGCTGTATACGCAGTGCTTGAGCAACTAGGTGGCCCAGTGAATAGAGTGCTAGGCTTAACCCTGTTTGCCTCAGTTTCCTCACCTGTAAAAATGAGTTGGAGAAGGAAATGGCAAACTATTCCAGTAGCTTTGTCAAGAAAACCCCAAACGAGGGGTAGCTGGGTGGAGCAGTGAATAGAACATCAACCCTGGAGTCAGAAGGACCTAAGTTCAAATCCAGTCTCAGTCACTTGACACTCAACTAGCTGTGTGACCTTGGGTAAGTCACTTAATACCAATTTCCTTACCTCCCCTTCTCCAAAAAGAAAGAAAGAAAAGAAAACCCCAAATGGTATCACAAAGAGTCAGACATGACTGAAAATGACTGAATAACAACAAAATCCCCAGAATTCAGCACAGTGCTTGGTTCATAGTAGATGCTTTATAAATTCTTGTTGCCTGACCAACTGAGAAAATAGCCTTGAAAATTCCACATTGAAACTGAATAAGAACCCAAAGATCATTACAGACAGGACTGTTGCATGTGACTTCCCAGATATAACATGAATCCATAAATATTTAAGAATGAGGTTTTTAATAGCTGCCACCATATAAAATGCTCATAATCTCCAAAAGGCATGGAATCAATCCATCAACAAACAATTATTAATGCTATGTGCCAGGCATTGTGCTAACTATGGAGATTGAAATGAAAGGCAATGGAATTTAGAGTCTAATGGAGGAGACCACGTATCAATAAATAGGCACATATGTAATACCTACAGAAGAGATAAAAGGAAATTTCAAAGGGGAAATCATTAGTAACTGGGGGGTCTACAAAAAAGGATTCCTGTAGAATGTGGCATTTCAGCTGAGTCTTTTTTTTTTAAAGCAATCAGGGTTAAGTAACTTGCTCAAGGTTACATGGCCAGGTGTTTCTGGGTGGGTGCTAAGTATCTGAGGCTGGATTCAATCCCCAGGTCATCCCAACACTGGGGCCAGTGCTCTTACTCACTGTGCCACTTGGTCATCCTCAGCTGAGTCTTAAAAGAATCTAGGGAAACCAGGGGGTTGAGGTGAGGAAGGGGAGCATTTTAAACACGGAAGTCCACCAGTGCAAAGCCACAGAGACAAGAGATGACATGTTGCATGCTAGGAAGAGTAAATAGGCCAGTGTAACTGGATCACAAAGTAAAAGGAAGGGAATAAAGTCTAAGAAGATAGGGAAGCTAGGAATAAACTAGGTTTTGAGGTAATGCCAAACAAAGAATCTTTTTTTTTTAATCCTGGGCATAATAGGGAGCCACCAAAGTTTATTGAGTGGGAGTAAGGGATGATGTAGTCTGACACTCTGTGACACTTAAAAAAGTTCAAGAGACATAGTTTCTGGGTGATTTTATCATTTTATTAATAATGAAAACATTTTAATAAAAGGATGGTCAGACCAAAGACCCCTCATGGTGGTGGGCTTACAGTTGAAGAACAGTCCTGGGAATGGCAATCAACTATGATTGATTAACAATTAATGAGAGAAGGAATATTACAATGAAAAGGTTTGGGGTATGTAACTTGGATCACCCAAATCTTGGTATCAATTCCCATATTACCTGGCTGAGAAAAGGGAGGATCAGCCTTTTCTCAGACCTGCCTGAACAAAACACAATGAGCAGGAATGCACCCATTAAACCAAACTTAGAATTTCTTTAACTGTCTTTGATTAGATCTCAGCCATCCTGGCTAGATAAGTGTTTTTAAAAAATTTCCCACACTGGTTGATTTCTGGATAGGAAGAAGAAAGGGGGGAAACCTTGGTTCTGATTCAATAATTAGTTAATACAATAGAGAAATAATCATTTCTCACAACTCAGAGGTTGGGAGTATGAAAAACAAAGTTATGAAATAGATACCTAAAAGAAGAAATTATAATTGTATGGGAATAACATGGGGTAAATGTCAGCACTCTTATCCTGTCCTCCACTGGAATTGTCCCTAAGATGCATTTAATGAGTCTATAAAAGATGAACTTACATCTCAGTAATTGTGCTCAATTATTTTTTTAAAAAGCTATCACTGGTTCTGCCTACTCATTAGCACGTACAATATTAAATACAAAAGAACAAAAGCAGGATAAGAATCCATCCTTGCTGTTTCTTTCTGAATCCTATCAAAAAGAGGATAATGTGATCATTATATTTATAATTATCATCACCATCAAATAAAATCTGTTATTAACATTAATTTAATATAAATAAGCAGGAAAGTCTTCATGGGAAGACATGTTCTTGTGCTAAGTTTAGGAGTAAATGCAAAGTCATACGCCCAAGTTGAACAAGGAATTCTCAAAAGGACAAAATGTCAGATATATGGCTAAAAATCAGTTAGGCTGAAAAACAATTTGGAAGTTTTAGCGGATAGAATGTTCCAAACAAGTCTGAGAAGGCAAGAAGGAAATGCTATTGCAACTTTTGATCTCTTTAGGAAAAATATACCATCTAGTCATGGGAAAGGAGCCAGTTACACTGTACTCTGCCCTAGCCAACCCATATCTGAAGGGTTACATAGAGGCATCTGGTTAAGCTATGGATAGAACGCCTGGCCTGGAGTCAGGAAGACTAGAGATCAAATCCAGGCTTAGACATTTATAGGGGCAGCTAGGTGGTGCAGTGTATAGAGTGCTGGTCCTGGGATCAGGAAGATTCATCTTCATGAGTTCAAATCTGGCCTCAGATACTTACTAGCTGTGTGATGCTGGGCAAGTTACTTAACCCTGTTTGCTTTAGTTTCCTCATCTGTAAAATGAGCTGGAGGAGGAAATAGCAAACCACTCCAGAATCTCTGCTAAGGAAATCCCAAATGAGGTCATGAAAGTGCTACTTAAATGCATAGCTCTAGAGATCACATTGCAGGCAGGATTTTGAGAAGCTGATTAGTATGTAGAGGAGACCACCATGATGAAGGCCCTCAAAATTAAGCCAAATAAAGGCTGGTTGAAGAAGTGGGAGATGATTAGCCTGGAATAAAGAAGACTTAAGGGAGCTTAATAGTTATCTCAGCCTGTTGAAAGGCTGTCATGTTGGAAAGGGAATAGACTTATCCTATGTGGTCCCTGGAAGTAATACTTGAAGCAATGGGCAAATTTACAGAGAGGTTTTGAAGTGAGGAAAACCTTCCTAACAATTAAAGCCATAAAACATATGGAATAGGCTGCCCCCAAGAAATGGTGGGTTCCCCCTCATCAGAGATCTCCAACAAAAAACTGAATAACAATAACAATGGCCAGTGATGTTATATTAAGAGGCTCTTACTCGGGTATGGTTGGGCCTAGATTATGTGATGCAGGCTATGACAGTATTAGTTGTTAGCAATGATATAGCCCCAGAAAGTTTGGAAAGTGCTTTATCAATGTTCTCTCATTTGATCCTCACAATAAGTGCTATTATTATCATCTCCCTTTTATAGTAAAAGAAACTTAAAGAAATGGAGGGTAGGGGCATCACACTACTAGTAAGTGTCTGAGGCTGAATTTGAACCTAGATCTTCATGACTTTAGGTTGAGGGCTCTATCCACTGTTTCATCTAGCTGCCCCTAAGATGTCCCTGCTCACTCTAGCTAATAATGAATAACATTCTGTGAGTGTTCTCAATGGTGCTTCAATGTTCTGGTACCAAAAGGGAAGATGTCTCTGCCACTGTGTGTAATTGACACTCTGAATAGGAGTGATATTTATATAAGAAAAAGTATTTATACAAGAAAAAATGTTTTAGTCTTAATCTTGTAAAGGTTTTAATAATAATAGCTCATAATTAAATAGAGCTTCATGGTTTGCCAAGTGTTTTGTATATGATGTCTCATTTGATTATCCTAACCTTGTGAAGTACGTGCTATCTTTATTCCCATAGTGCAGATTAGGAAACTGAGGCATCAGAAAAGTTAAGCAGTCTGCCTAAAGTTGCAAGGCTAGTATCTAAGGTGGATTTGAACCTAGATCTCTCTCAATAAATTCAGTGCTCCATGAGTCCTTCGGTTACTAGGATATCATTGAATACAATGAAATGATAATTTGCAAAATTTGTCTCCTGAAAATCTGAAAAGAGTTAATTCAGTACTATCTTGGCCTGAACATTAACACTGGTTTCAAAAGGTCTAATTTAATCTCAGGATGAAGCAGATGGTGGATTGATTATCTCACAAAAATGTTTTACCTTGCTTTCTAGGGGTCTAAGGCATTAAAATCACAGACAAATATTGTATAAATGACACTTTAAGGTCCTCTGGTCAACCACCATATAATGATCGAGTACTTTATGCCACAAGCTAGACACTGAAAGATGAATGAAATTAAGAAAAGAGAGATGAAAAATAAGCAAAAATTTCTACCCAAACCTAAAAGAGTATACATCTAACTGGGAAGGCTAAAGTCCATGAAACTATCTGAGAACAATATAATATGCAAATAATTGCTAAATTGCCTAGCATAGAGTATACATGACAAAAGATTGCTAAGGAGAGTGAGCTCAGTGACATTTTGGCAGGGCTTTGGGGAACAGGTCAGATTGAAATGGAATCTTCTTTCAAATTAGAAAAAGAAATTCAAATTTATAGCTGGGGACTGTGACCTGGGCCCACCAGGACTCTTTTCCCATTTGTGGCCTGAAAACTATGTGCAAGACAAAATACAGGTTCATGTTATGACATAAGCATTATAATAAGAAGTAACTGTATACAGTAGACACTTGCAAAAAAAAGACGTTATTCTGGGATCGTTTAGCCCTTTCCCAAATTGCATGCCATAAATTGTGGGGGATATTCTGTTTGCTTTTCCCTTCTACTACATTGTCAAGCCCCTTAACTTCATTTACTCTCAGTTTTATCAACTAATTTGAAAAAAAAAAGTTAGAGTTACCACAGAGTGACCTCCATCGTCCTTTGAAACTCTGGATCTGGGATTCAGGAATGCCATGTAACAATTAACTTGATTTGTTTTAGGTACTTTTGTCAGTCAAACATAAACCTATTTCGGAACAAATTGCATTTGTAACTTTTCATCATAGGATGTTAATAGAATATACTAAGACCTATAAAGACCATATGGTATAGTGGAAATAGCAGTCAGTCAATTTGTTTAATTGTTTTTCAATCTGACTCTTCATGATCCCTTTTGGTGTTTTCTTGGCAAAGATCCTGAAGTGATCTGCCATTTCCTTCTCTTGTTCATTTTACACATGAGGAAACTGAGGCAAACAGAATTAAGTGACTTGTCTAGAGTCACACAGCTAGAAAATGTCTGAGGTCAGACTTGAACTCAGGTCTTCCTGACACTAAGCCCAGCACTTCATCCTTTGCATCACCTCGTCACCCCAGTCAGTCAACTAGCACTTACTACTGTGGTAAGTAACATGAGAGTCAGAAAACTTGAATCCTGTAATCTTTGACTTTGATACTTATTAGTTTTATGACCTTGGATAAGTTATTTAACTTCTCTGAGCTTCAGTTTCTTCCTCTATAAAATGGGAATAACATTTATACTATCTACCACAGAGAGTTGTTGTGATGAAAATGTTTTAAAAAGGGTATGACAAGTAAATGAGTAAAGACCAAGACTCCTTTATACTTAAGGCTAGCTTTAGAACTGAAAGAGACCTCTGAAGGCACCTTATCCAATGCCTTCATTTCCTCAAGACTCTGAAAGCTTAAGTGACTTGGTCAGCATCACTCAGGGAATGTCAGAAGCTGGATTTAGCCTGAGTCATATGATCCCCAAATCCATGTTCTCTCTTCTCTGTCCTGCTACCTACTCTAAGGTAGCCATAAGTCTGACTTAATTTATCAGTGAATTTAATATGGCAGCAGAAGTAACAAGAATTTCATGCCACCTGAGGATCCTATTTCTTTAAAGAGAAAAGACAAGGTTCGTTTCCCGCTATGTTTTTTTCCGGTCACTCAAGGAGGATTATGAGGATTTTGTTTAAAGAACAGGCACAGAGCTCCTTATTTTATTTTTGACAACTAATATGGAGACAAGCATGGGATTGGCTGGATTGTACCCAAATAAGTCTAGAAAATGAAGGGTAAAGGAAGAAACAATCTGAGAAGAAAAGAAAAGAAACATGAAGAGTAATTTTTCTTGAAAGAGAAAAATAGCAGGAAAAAATATGATATATAGACCTAAAGAAAAAGAATGCCTTGTCTTTGGACTTTAAACTTTCAAAAACATTTTCATTTTTATTTTCTTGTTTTATCTTAATTCTTGAAAGATGAGTTGATAAGTATTATTGTTCCTATTTTACGGATGATGAAACAAAGCCAGGGAGTTTAATAAATTGTCTTATATCTCATAGCTGGTCAATGGAAGAGCTGAGATTAAAACTTCAGATTGTTATGAACTTTAAATTTAGTGCCAGAAGAAGAAAGAAAATGTAAGAATGATCAAACAAAATGAAAAAATAAAGAAACAAATTCTAGATTCACATTAATTGGATGTCATTGTTTACAAAACTTTGCCTCACTTAATTCAATTCAGATTTAAGTCAAGAAATCACCCTTATGACATTGTTGATCCTTTTCCAGAATAAAGGACAGACAACAATTGCAAATGGAATTCATTCATTCAACAAACATTTAATAGGCATCTACTCTATGCCAGGCACTGTAGTAGGAGCAAAAAAATACAAAGACAAAAATCGTCTCTGACTTGAAGGAGTTTATTTTCTAGGGGAAATGTGTGTGTGTGTGTGTGTGTGTGTGTCAGGGGGAGTTATCTGGGAGAGGGAGAAAGGAAGTATAGACAGACAAAGACCAAGTTTTAGCTCCAAGTGGCATAGATAGTATGACCTTGAGGAGTTTCATGCTCATGCATGCTGGTGTTTTGTGCATGCTCCACTGGGTAAAAGTGTTGAGTAAGTTCCTAGATGACTATGGTTCCCAGAGTGTCTAATGTCATTGAGCTTCCCCTTTTTTCATTGGGTAGCGATTATTCATCCAGAAAGTGTACAGGTCTGGGGATGTCCCAGTTAGAATTTCACTCTCTGCCTCCATCGATATGCATAACTCCATCTCCTGGGCATGTTTCCACCGAGTACCAATCCCATTCTCTTGCCATCATGGCACTGTAGTTCTCTACAAAAATAGGTATTTGTTTTTAAATAGTGCATACCATTAGTTTTTTCCATTAGCATAGACTGAATAAGAAATAAAAAAGTACTTAAGAACATAATATGTAACAAAACAATAAAATATCTGCTAAGAATGTTACTTCAAGCCTTCTGCATTCCAAATTCCAGAAGTTCTCCCCAGTTTCCCCAACAAAGCATGGGATTTTTTTTAAAGCAATTGGGGTTAAGTTGCTCAAGGTTACATGGCCAGTTATTTTGTGTGGGTGCCAAGTAGCTGAGGCCAGAACCGATCCCGGGTCTTCCGATGGCAAGGCCAGCTCTCTTACTCATTGTTCCACCTGGCCGCCCCTCAAAGCATGGGATTTTGACCCAGAATTTCCATAACATGTACAATTTAATTTGTTTTAAATTTTTCACTACAGCTCCCCTTCAGAGCAAAGGAGTGTCAATTTGAATTTCAATTTATTAGACAGAGAATCAAACTCTGGAGTAACTGTAAACCTAGCACTTACATGACAGGAATGGACTCAAGATGTAGGAAGACTAAACTTGGGATCAAGTACAAATTGTAACTTAGGCAGATCAGTGACTTTCCCCCTTCCACCAGACTGTTTGCTGGCTGGGACTTCTGACCATTTTCCAATAGTTAGCTAGCCTATTATGAAGCAAGGTGGACCCAGCATCCAAAACTGACTAGAAACCACACATTTTTCCTCCAGTCTTTCTGTCCTGACTTCTCTCTCCTGCCTCAGTTATATCTTTCTCTTCACTCCTTCTCACTGTTTAAAACCATATCCTGTCTCTTGAGAAAGGAGTAGTTTACTAATTTCCTCCCAAGTGCCAAGTGTCTTAAAGTACTTAGAAAACAAAAGCAAAAACCAAACAGTCCATGACCTTACACTCTACTAGGGCTGGGGACAGAGTGGACCTGTACAAAGATAAGTAAATACAGAATAAATAAAGAATGAAGATTAACCAACAAGGGCCCAGTCTTGGGAGCATGCTCAAGGGACCCAACATGAGCATCTGATGAACATATTTCTGGAAATTTGTGATGATATGGAATAACTGAGGAGGCTTATCTTAAATACAAAATATTGTAGGGGGTAGAAGTAGAAAGTGCTAACAACTTGGAAGATCATAAGTTTAAATGCAAGTTCTTACCAGGGTTGGAGAACCTCTGGAATCCTTGATATTTGTTCTGTGAAGTTTGGAGTCAATCAAAGAGCCACATTTGAGGACCTAGAGATTCCCCACCCCTGAGCTAAGCTTTCAAGGAAATTAAAATGACATGAAATATGGTACAATCCTGGGATGAGGGACAGATTTTATTAAGGCAAAGATGTAGGAGAAGAAATGTTATGAATGGAGACCTGTATGTAGGTGAATTTTCTTGGAAGATAGGGTGAATGAATGACAAGGAGTACATGAAATCTGTCTGGAAAGCTAGGGTGGGATATGATGGTGTAGGGCTTTAAATGCCAAAAAGGAATTCATAGTCTAAGCTTGAAGAGGTCACTCAAACTTCTTTGACCAGAGGAATAGCATGGTTGGGTTCATGATTTAGGAAAATCACTATGGCAGTTGAGTGAAAGAGGGATTATGAAAAAGAAAGACATGAGATAGGGATGTTAATTAGAAAATTGTTAGGAAATTATTATAATGCTTCATATGAGAATGAGGACCAAGATCACTAAAGCGTTGGCCATGAATGAGGGGACAGATGCAAGAAATGTTATAGAGGTAATATACAACAGATTGGATATGTGGACTGAAGGAAAAGAAAGAGTAAGGATGACTCAGAGATGTGAAAGCTGAGTAACTCTAAGGATGGTGGCATCACATCAGAAATAAGGAAGCTAGGAAGAAGCGAAGCTTGGAAGTAGGGTGGTGGGAAAGATAATGAGTGCTATTTTGGACAGGTTAAGTTTGATTCCAGTAAAGGAATGAGTGAGGGAATAAAATAATCACATTTCACCCTAGAAAACTTTGTAATGCATTCTTAATGCATTCTTAATGTAATGAATTCTTAAAGGACAAATGGATTAAAACTCACAGTAATGTGATCATTCCCTTCCCGCTCTCTCTCACGCCACCCCATTACTGTGGAAAAGGATGTGAAACAGGATATAGAAAGAATGCCTTCCAGAAACTCAGGTGCAAATATTTCTTGATCTCACAGGACCCTTCCTACTTTGTTCATAATCCCAATCCAGAGCATACAATGTTCAGGTTAGAAGACCCTCCTCTCCTTTGCTGGTCAATTCATTAGGTCAACCTAGCAAGTCAATCAAACTTGTTACCAAAGGAAACTAGACTTTGAAAATGTTAAGAAACGTTGAGAATGCCAATCTAACCTTTTAGAGGGGCTCAACTGTAGTACCTTCTTTGATTACAGTTAAACCACGTATCATTTCAGGACCTACTTCCTGTTTCTGTGATATAAATTAAGGAAGAAAACACCTATTTACAAACCCAAAGCCAGTTTGTTAATGCTTATGGGAAGCCATACTTAGAACACAGACCTATTTCTCACTCATGCTCATAATGGCTAAAGGCGGTTCACTGAGCAATCTGTTATGAACTGGTCTTTCTTTTTCTCTTATAACAGATGGGGCTTGTCAAGGGTTTTGATGAGGCCTTCAAAAACCTTTATTTTCATACACAATAATACTCCATATTGATGCAACTTGGCATTACAAGGTACTTTTCCCAGCTTCCTTAGACATTCTTTCCCTCCATGCATGCACTGTGCTGTCCAACTGAATTTTCCTTCTTTTTGTTTCTCACACACAATGCCCCATTTTTTATCTCCATGTTTTTGCATTGTATCCCTTGGAACTACTGGATTCCTGCAGGACCGATTCAAGTGCCTCCTTATGAATGAGACCTTTCTAGGTACCCCCAGATTCTAGTGCCCTCCCCTCCAAATTACCTTATAAATATTTTATATGTATTTTGCATATATCTTCATTATATATATATATATATATATATATATATATACATATATACCGTGTTTCCCCGATAATAAGACCTATCCCGAAAATAAGCCCTCCCCTTACTGTGTAAGATTCCTCTAAAATAAGCCCTCCCCCGAAAATAAGCCCTATTGAGATTGCTACTGTAGTGAAGGTGATACCCTGCGCTACACGCTACATTACGGTACCCTCTGTATGCACCGTCCCTCCCCCCCCGGGTGAAACGCACGCCGCGCTCTGAGCTGCATCCAATCAGAGCTGCAGCAGTGAGCTCATCATCCTGTTCTTCCCCAGTGATTTGTTTATTGAATAAAGGTACATTTTTTTGTTCACATTTACCTATTTATTAAAATTGCTGTCAATGTTCATTAAAATAAGCCCTCCCCTGAAAATAAGCCCTCTGGTGTTTTTCTGTCCAAAAAAAATAAAAAGACAGTATCTTATTATCAGGGAAACATGGTATATTTGTGTATGTTATATTTGTATGTTGGCTCTCCATTATAATGCAAGCTCCTTGTGAGCATAGATTAATTCATTCCTTATATTTGTATTCCTGTTGCCTAGCACATTCCCTGGGACATTGTTGACAATAGTCATTCCCATCCATCAATAAGCACTTATTAAGTGTATACCATGCTAAGCAATATGTGTACTGTGTGTCTGTAGGACTCTGCTGAGCACTGAAGATATAAAACAAGCCAAACTCTAGTCACTGCTGGGAAAGATTGATTTTCCTGGTTCAGTCTTAGTCATTGACCATATCCAGGATTTAGTTTCAGGCTTTGGTTCTTTTCATTTACATGATTGTAGTTTCTTAGGTCTGGTTTTTAACTCTGTGTCACTTCATTTATTTCTCCTGGTATATCTCTGTATTTATATTCATTATATAATACTTTTGTTCAACTACAAAAGTCATTTCATCTACCTGTGCAGTAGTCTGCTGAAAAACAGACATAAAAGAAAAATAATTAGATAGTGGCTCATCCCAAGACCATTTCTATCTGAATTCCATTGAATAAGATTATAATGATGAAATAATAATAATAATAAAAAACAGAAAGAGGAGCAGGGCAAAATCATGTAATAGCTGTTATTTAAATAGTTCTTTAAGGTTTGTACAGAAATACATGCCTACACACATACATACATATATCTATGCATGTATAAAGCCTCATTGGAGTCACACAATAACTCTATACTTTAGGCACTCTTATTATCTCCATTTTATAGAGGAAACTGTGAAGGTCACTTCCCCTTTCTAGGCTTCAGTTTCCTCCACTATAAAAGGAAGAGGCCACCAAAATTTCTTCTAGTGGGGCGGCTAGGTGGTGCAGTGAATAGAATGGCAGCTCTGGAGTCAGGAGGACCTGAGTTCAAACCCAGCTTCAGACACTTAACACAAAAACTAGCTGTGTGACCTTGGGCAAGTCACTTAACCCCAATTGCCTTACCTTCCCCCCCTCCAAAAAGAAAAACAAAAAAATTTCTTCTAGCTCTATGAGTCTCATCACCTCTTGTATAGAAATAATCATAATTTGAGTGCTACACTGAATAAAAATTGCTAGGGGATTTGATCCTACTTTATAGGATAAAACAAATAATTCAAAACTAATCCATTTTGTCAGGAGTCAGGAAAAAGACACCATTCCCTAATCCTCTCCCAGACCCATCTTCATTCTGGTGTCAGGATCGTGCTAACACTACATAAAAAGATAATTTACCTGATCACCCAATTCCGAAAATATGTGATACACACATGGTTTGGCTAGAATACTTACCACCCACTGATTGACTGATGATATAGACCTGGCCTGAGAAACAATTAACTCATGTTCTTGGCTCCTAAAGTTGTCTCCCTAACCATTTGATCTTTATAAACACAGCATGAAAAAAACCTTTGGGTAGTGTTTGGCTCATAAGAATTTATATTTGCAACTGCAGGTGGTTGGGAGAGTTTGAACTTCCTTCCTAGTAAAATGGATTAATAATAGTGTTATTTTCCCTAAAACTGACTCATTCCAGGAGTATGTTTCTAGGTTGACTCATCTTCTTTGGGAGAGCCAGAGGGTATAGTACAGGGCCAATGACCCAACACAGTCCTAGTTTCCCTCTGCTCACTGACCTCTCATTAACCATATTCTACCCTCTTTCCTCTGCCTCATGGTCCAAGCATTTCAACAAGCTTAATAATGCATAGACTCATTTAGGGACATTCTAGGGACAATTGACATCCCTATGACATGCGACTCAGGGTTGCACAGTCAGAATGCACCAGAGATGGTTTGAGATAAAAATGTAAAAAAGAAGCATAAAAGAAATATAGAAAAGCATCAAAAACTTTACCACCTATATGAATGTAATAGAATACTATTGTTCCATAAGAAATGGTGAGCAGGCAGACTTTAGAAAAACTTGGAAAGACTTGCATGAACTGATGCTGGTTGAAGTGAGCAGAACAAGGAGAACACTGTAATAGTAATAGCAACATTGTGCAATGACCAACTTTGTTAGACTTAGCTCTTCTGAGCAATGCAATGATCTAAGACAATTCCAAAAGACTCATAATGGAAACTGATATCCACATCCAAAGAACTGTGAAGTCTGAATACAGATTGAAACACATAATTTTCTCTTTTTTTTGTTGTTTTTTCTTTCTCATGGTTTTTCCCTTTTGTTCTGATTCTTTTTTCATATGTGGAAATATATTTAATATGATCAAATATGTATAGCCTATATCAGATTGCATTCCATCTTGGGGAGGGGGAAGTGGAAGGAGAGGGGAAATTTTAGAATTCAAAACCTCAAAAAAGTGAATGTTCAACAACTAAAAATAAAGTGAAAAAAAAAGTATTACTACCTATGCAGTCTAGATTGGGGTCCTTCATGTTTGGTTCCCTACAAAAGAGTTTATGAAGAATACCTAGATATATCTCAGAAAACAGAATATAAGAATATTATATTTAAAAAAATTTAATAACTGGTCTCCACTGCACTCTCACCAAACAGCTTTCATTTATAATTTAAAAGTTCCCTAGTTCTTCGCTCTGAATTTAATTGAAATAAAACAAATGCTGCCATCTAAAGATCTTATACAGGCTTTATTTATAATTGTCCCTTAAATATGAATTGCAACAGATTATTTTATAGTATCACAGCAGATCAAGGGTTGTAAAGAAGCTTAGAAGTCATCTACTCTAGCTCTTTCATTGTTTTTAGTTTTGCTGTCCCTTTCCTAAAAAGTAGGGGTTATTAAACTTTTCGTGGGTCTTGGTCCCCTTTGACAGATTAGTGAAACTCATGACCCTCTTACAAGAATTACTTTTTAAAAGCATAAAATAACACTCAAAGTACCACAAAGATTAGTGAAAAATAAAAATGGACTATTTCCCCATCCAAGTCCATAGACCCTTTGAAACATATCCAGAGACTCCTTAGGTGTCCTTGATCCCAGATATATGATGATCCCCACCCCCAGTAAATCTTGGTCGCACAGTGAATAGAGTACCAGGAGTGGAGTCAGGAAATTCATCTTCCTGAATTCAAAATTGGCATTGGATACTTACTAGCTGTGTAACCCTGAGCAAATCACTTAACCCTGTTTCAGTTTCCTCATCTGTCAAATGAGTGGAAGAAGAAAATGGCAAACCACTCCAATAACTCTGCCAAGAAAATTCAAATGAGGACATGAAGAGTCAGACATTACTGAAATAACTAAAAAACGACAAAATGACTCCTTTAAAATTAGGGAAGTGACCTTACACATAAACGTATCTATGGGAAATCAAGTTATTTTTAGCTTTTAGTATTTGGTTTATTTTTTCTTTTTCAGGAGAACTTCACACAGGTAGTAGGGGATATAGGATATAGCCCTAAGTCAGGAGATCATGATCACAGTCTCAGTTCCACTACTAACTAGCTGTGTGATTTTGCAGAAGTTCAAATCCCAGTCTGGGTCAACCATGTCTCATTTCTCTTTAGGCTGCACTCCAGGTTTCTCTCACTGTGTCCCAGTGTCTGAGCCTGTGGGGTGTCTTCATCTTCCTAGACCACCTCCTTTTCAGTTTTCTTATACATGTTGTCTTACCCCATTGGAATGTAAGTTTCTTGAGAATAGGGTAAGTCCTTTCTGTGGCAGCAAAAATGGCTTAGTGCTGGACCTGGATTCAGGAAGTTCAAATCCCACCTCAATACAGTTATTGGATGTGTGAACCTGGGGAAGTCATTTAACCTCTGTCTGCCTCAGTTTTCTCACCTGTGTAACCCTATACCCAAATCCCTTTGTTATTAGATGTTCTTCTTGGTGATCAGTATTCTACCCTTGTTTGAGGAGTAGGGTAAAGTTGGCAAGAGCAAGAGAGCATCACTCTCTGAAGACCTTCAAGCTTCAAGTTGCTTTGGATGCTTCTGGCTTCCAGATTCAAAAAGGAAGATGGAAGAGACTTCATCTGTAAAATGGGGATAATAATAGCACCTAACTTTGCACAAACAAAACTAATGCAACCAAGATTAGAAGGAAAGCAGAAAGTTGGGAAATAATCTTCACAGTAAGTGTCTCTGATAAAGGCCTCATTTCACAAATATTAAGAGAATTGAGTCAAATTTATAAGAATACAAGGCATTCCCTAATTGATAAATGGCTACAGGATATGGACAGGAAGGTTTGAGATGAAGAAACCAAAACTATCTACAGGCATATGAAGTGCTCCAAATCACTTTTAATTAGAGAAATACAAATTAAAACAACTCTGAAATACTACCATACATCTATCAGGTTGGCTTATATGACAAAAAAATGAAGATGACTAATACTGAGGAGGATGTGGGAAAATTATAACACTAATGCACAGTTGGTAGAGTTGTAAATTGATCCAAACATTCTTGGGAGCAATTTGGAACTAAGGCCAAAGGGCAACCAAACTGTGCATACCCTTTGATCCAGCAATACCACTTCTAGGTCTACATCCCAAATAGATCATAAAGAAAGGGGAAAGGCCCTACATGTACAAAAATATTTATAGCAGTCCTTTTCACAGTGGCAAAATATTAGAGATTGAAGGGATGACCGTCAATTGGGAACTAACTGAATAAGATATGGTATATGAATATGATGGAATACTATTGCACAATAAGAAACAATGAAGAGGCAGATTTCAGAAAAGGTTTGTGCAAACTGACGCAAAGTGAAATGAGCAGAACCAGGAAAATGTTGTACAGAGCATCAGCAACATTGCGTGATGATCAACTATGAATGTCTCAGCTCTTCTCAGTAACAATGATCAAAGACAAGTACAAAAGACTCATGAAGGAAACTGCTACCCACATCTAGATAAAGAACTGATGGACTCTGAATGCAGATCAAAGCACATTTTTTCATTTATTCCGCTGGGTGGGTATTTTTTTCTTTTGATCTGTTTCTTCTTTCACAACTCTGATTAATATGGAAATATGATTTATATGACAGCATATGTATAATCCATATCAAATTGCCTACCATTTTAGGAAGAGGGATGGAAAAGCAGGGAGAAAAATTTAGAACTCAAAATCTTGCAAAAAACAAATGCTAAAAATTGTCTTGACATGTAATTGGGGAAAAAATACTATTAAAACATAATAGCACTTGACATTCAGGGTATTTGTGAGGGCAATGGGAGCTAATGTTTGTAAGGTATTTTGCAAAATTTAAGATGATCTATCCATCTATCTATCAGCTATTATTTTGGGGGCTTTTATCTGTATTACCTATATTTAGCATAGGGCCTGGAAGATAAGAAGCACTCTTAAGTGCTTATCAACTAATTGACTGACTGACAATCTTGCCAGTTGTTAATCTGTGTGGTTTTAGGCAAGATGCTGAACCCCTCTGGGCTTCAGTCCCCTCATCTATAAAAAAAAAAAGTAGTTGGACTAAATGACCTCTAAGGTCTCTTCCAGCTTAAAATCTCTGGTCCTTTCCCCACTTCACTCTCTGGACCTCAGTTGCCTTATCTGTAAAATGACTATCTTGAATTAATTCTATTCAATTCAACTGCAATGCAATTATCTTGAAGGTTCTTTCAAAATCTAAATTATCTGAGTATTGATGAAGAAGGGCAAAGAATTAGGCAGTCAGGTGATGCATTAATAATTACATTCTTGCTAAGGCTTTTTTCTCCAGTGTGGAAAATGAATCTGCCCTAGAGTCTCTGGAGAACAGTTGTGTGATAATACAAAACTTTTAATGTCATACCTTAAAAAATTATCGGTTTTTATTATTAATTACAATAATTAATAATTAATTATTTAACATAATAAATAATTAAATTATATTTTAAAATGTTCTCTGTTCTGTATGTGATAAACATGTTCAGGTGATCAAAGCCTGATTGAAAATAAAAATCTCATTTTTTTAATCCAGAATCTTCACTGGGAGCTTTCTCACTCACACACCTGTGACCACAATCTACCTTTCTCATAAATAAAGCTGATCAAAAATGAATTGTGGAAAAATCATACTCAAAGCCATCCTATGAGATGGTGAGTGCTAAAGCAAACAGATTTTTATCATTTTAACCTCATGGTCATTAATGAAATACTCATAAGACAAAATACTCCTAAGGCAGGAAGAATGGCTGTTAAAGGAGAACAAGGTAATGTGGATAGAGGGCTGAATTGGTGTCAAGGAGATCAGAGTTCAAATTATACCTCAGGCATGTGCTAAATGTGTGATTTTGGGCAAGTCCTTAAACATTCTGCAATTTGGTGTCCTCATTTTTAAAAAGAAAAGATTGGACTCAATGTCTCTGTAGGCTCCTTCTGGCTCTGTCTATGATGCTATGAATGTGGAAGAAAAAATAAAGTTCATATAATTCTCAAATTTTTCCTAAAGCCATGTAAATTATTAAAGGTACCCTGAGTTTTTTGGGGGGTACATGTATGGACATGGACATGATTTTATTGTCCCATCTCACTGAACCAAAATGGGACTAACAGAAAAAGACATATACAATAATGCTTTTATCTCCGAGATGACCACTGGTCCTCAGTTTCCCCATAGTAAACAGGAGAGGTTAGACTAGAAGATCCATATGGGTCTCCTCTAACCTTAGCTTTCCATAATTTTGTGTCTGTGAATAAACTACATCAAAATCCTGAGTATTTCCAACTACCTCATCTGACAGCAGCCAACCCTATGAAATGCAGATGTTCTTCCCCATAGGTCATGTCCAAAGGCATTTCTAATAACCACAGGGTCAGCCTCATTTGCTTTATTTTTCCTGGCAGTTGGATTTTCTTGAAAATCATGAGGCAGAACTGCCAGTTATCATAGCATGGCAAAGGACCACTGTCCCCTCGACTCAGAGCAGCACCAGTCCTTGTAAAATGTTGTAAGGGAGATTTGCTTATTTTCCACTTTGTCAGTGTGTGATTTACACTGGCCAGAAGCCAAATTGACCCAACTCATTCATTTGGCCTAAGGCTGCTAGCCAAATACCATCTCTGGATTACAGGTCTACCAAACATCTAGGAAGAGAAGGACTGTTTATTCTTGCCTTTGGGGAAGCTGTTTTTCTACCCTCAAATAATACTTAGTTTTGGTTTGTTTTTTTTTTTTTGTTTTTTCAGTAATAATACCAACTCACATGAATCTGAACTGGGTGGTATGAATACCCTCCATCTAACAGACTAGAACCAAGTAGTGTGCTCCAACTCAGGCTTATTTTCTTTTCAGAGTAGCTTTCAATGCATGAAAGAGTGGGAAAGTTTCACATCTTCATGTGATTTACCTTTTACCACATGAATTAAACATAAACAGCTAGGCTTGGGCTCAATGAACTTTATAGTGAAATCCAACTGATTAAGACTTCATTTTTTTAAGCTATTAAACTCATCCTGTGTGGCATCACTGGGCTGTAGCCTGGAACAAAATGTTATCTTGTCTCCAGCATCTCCCTTGATACATCACTGCTGAGGAATAAGGAAGGTATGAGGCACTCGAGTTTATGGTAACATACACAACCTATTTTCCTTGTGCAATTTGATAGCCCTGCCAATTAACTATCCAGAGCTTCTCTGCATTTGAAAAGGAAGAGTGGGTAGTTTCATTAACTTGTACACACAGCACTGCAGGTAATAAACCCCTACCTTCTATGGCAGCATGTAACTAGGCAGCTTTCACAAAGGTCATAAATATCCTGACCATAGTCAAAGGAGAAACACAGTCATAAAATTCCTAATATCTCACAAGAGCCAGACAATTTGTTTAAATTTTACAAATTAACTAGGGCAATACAGAGGGAAAAGGAGAGGAGGGGAGGAGGAGAGAGGGGAGAGAAAAGGGAGGGCAAGAGGGAGACAGAAGGATAGGGAAGGAAAGAGAAAGGAAAGATGGAAGGAAGGAGTAGGAAAAATCTCAAGTTCTTTGTCATCATTACCTAAAGAAGCATCAAAATCTGTGTAATGTCAGTAAGGAGGACTGGGTCATTGTTGTTTTTGAGTCATTTCAGGCATGTCAGACTCTTCATGATCCCTTTGGGATTTTCATGGCAAAGATAATGGAAGCCATTTCCTTCTCCAGCTCCTCTGACAGATGAGGAACTGAGGCAAACAGGCATAAATGACTTGCCCAGGGTCAAACAGCTAGCAAGTTCTGAGGCTAGATTTGAACTCAGGAATGAGTCTTCCTGATTTCCGCACTCTATCCACAGCATCACCTAGCTGCCTAGAGAATTATTTAGCTGGTGTTTTATAGACAAAGATTCTGAACAATCTATACTCTACCTAGTAGACCAAAATGGAGTTGTTTCCCAATAATCATGTCCCTTTCTGTATAAAAATCATAAACAAATAGGATGCTTCCTAGAAATTAGCAGGGAAGAAGAAATGTGAGAAGAAATCCTCTATTGTACATGGATCCTCAGTGCTGAACTCAGTGGCTGACACAAAATAGGCATGTAATAAAAGTTCCTTGAGTGATTGATTAAAATATTGACTCTCTATTTATATCTAAGGTGTGAGCAAGAAACCAATGGCATTATGTTATCCTTTTAGAGCTTTAGGCAATTCTTTTGTTCAAAAGTACTATAATCAATTCCTCCTCCACCTTCACTTTCTGCTCTACTGTACCTCCATGAAATTTCAAATACACTCATTTAATCAGTCAAGAAACATTTAATAATCACCTAATATGTTTCAAGTTAAAAGGTTCTACGAGTATAAAGAAAGGTAAAAGACAGCCCTTGTCTCAAGGAGCTCACAGTCTAATGGGAGGGACAACATGCAAACTACTATATACAAATGAGCTGTATACAGGAAAAATTGGAAATAACAGAGAGAAGGCCCTAGAATTATGGGAGACTGAGAAAGACTTTTTCTTTTCCTGCTTTTCTAGAATGTGGGATTTTAGCTGGGACTTGAAGGAAGTCAAGGGAGCCTGGAGTCAAAGATGAGAGCAAACATTCTAGGCAGGAGAGCAAGCCAGTGAAAATGCCTGGATCCAAGGTATGGAGTATCTTGTTCAGCAGACAGCAAAGATGGCAGTGTCACTGGATCATGGAATGAGTAGAGGGGGCCAAGGTGAAGGAAGACTGGAAAGTGGGAAGAGGTATGTGTGTGGGGTGGGGATGGGGGAGACAGGTTATGAATGTCAAAGAGAATATTTTATTTGATCCTGAAGATAACAGGGAACCACTAGAGAAAGGGAAGGAGGAGAGACCTGAAGATCACTTTGTTAGCTGAATGAAGGATGAACTGGAGTGAGGAGAGATTTGTGGTAGGGCTATCAATCAGTAGGCAGTGATAATCACCCAAGTATGAGGTGTCAACCAGACTGAATCAACCTCTAACCTGTGGATGTCTGGAGCCAAACAAGAGAAGGTAAAGAGAAAGGAGAGTCGGGAATCAAACAGAAGTTTAATTTTAAAGTGAGGGGATTGGACTAGATCAGGAACCTGAGGTCCTTCCACTTATTTCAAAAAAAAAGTTCAAACATTTCAAAATAATGGATTTCCTTTGTAATCCTATGAATTTTATTTTATACATTTAAAAACATTATTCTGAGAAAGGATTCCTTAAGTTTTACCAAACCACCAAAAGGGTCTCTGACACTCAAAAAAATGTTAAGATTTCCTGGAGAAGATGATCTCTAAGGGGCTTTCCAACTCATTCTATGATTTTCTGAGTACCAAATATCTCAGGAATGAAGTGACTACAGGTAAATTATTTGACTTCTTTTATGTCAGTTTCCTCATTCAAAATTAAATGTTAATTTTTAAATTAAGAAAACTATTTAAAAGAACTTTTCTAGTCTCAAAGTACACTAAAACATTATAGGAACCATACATTCACTAAATAGAAATAACAATATTCGCTATCAATGATTTAAACACCTGTTTTATAATATTCAGTTTTAGCATAGATCCATATATCGACAATGCAGTATTCACAAGGTCTATAGTAACAATAAATATGCTGATATTTGAAAACAAAAAAAATTAATTTTAATCACAAAATGTAACAGGCTCTCTACATGGGGGATATAGCTAGAACTTTTATTCAAATACCAGAAAACTGAGTCCCAAAACAAGAAAATCAAAGCCATCACAGTAGTTATGGTGTTGGCCCATGTAGTTAATGCAGTAAACACCCACATTCTCAAGACTTCAAAACAGAACAGATTTCAGGCAAAGATCCTCTTCTTCTCACTCATGGCAATTGCTCAGCTTCCACTCAGCTCACTCCCAGCTGCTCTGGTCCCCCACAGTTCCTGTCCCTGGTAGTCCTCAGCAGGAGTCCTTAGCAGAATTCTGGATGGCTCAAAAAATAGGAATTCTTAGGCAGCCAAGGCTTCCAGTCACCACATTGACTCTAGCTTGGCTCTGACTTCCTCTTGCCCCACCCCTTCCTGCTGTGTCAGCAAGTTCAAGGAGCATGAAAGATCTTCAAATCCCATAACAATTACAATCTAATATATTCTGATCTCATCACCAAGGGTATACCATTCAATAATGTAGACCACCACTCATTAATGCCAGCAAATCCTGTGCAAGTTGTGATCTGCAGCAGGGACCAGTCAATATACTGGGGGGTCTTCCTCTCATTCTTTTAACATTGTGTAGGTAAAAAATAGAACCTGGGGGCTACGTATCAATTATCCCTCATCCTATATGACAAGCCTATGTTTTTTCCAGTCACACGTTTCTCTGATGAATATACAAACATATTGACAAACTTATCTGTATTTTGTTGACGATTTTTATGACAGTTACACCATATGACTTTTAGCTTCAGGGCACATCAACACAGTATACAACTATATGAACATAACTTTTCCCCTATTCTGTATAAACTCTGATTAAGGCTACATACCAGGAGTGTGCTGGTAAAGGTTTAATAACAGTCTTCTTAAAAAAAATGTACACATGACAGAGTTTTAAGTTTAATCTGCATTATCAGTATTCTCTCTATCACTTTCCTAAGTCTAGACAGTTTTAAAAAATCAAGTTTTGATTTGAATTGTTTGCCAAATTCCAAGGTATAAATGCTCATGCCAAAAATTTAACAACCAGATCTGGAAACATAGTATAAGAAAATTCCAGCATTCTCCCTCCTATACCTCCATAATTTCAAATAGTAATACTAATGAATTGAACCACGGGGCTTAACATGTTCTGTTTAATAGAATGTGTTATCACCAAATGCGTATTTTTCACATCATTATGGAATTTCTCATGTACTTGCATACATTAAAATGGTCTTTCCATGCAACCCTTGAAGAAGCTAAACTAGTGCAGGCTGAAATTCCTATGAGAATTGGCATTTCCTTTATAAAAGAAAGATAAATTTTGTTTTTCTCAGTCAGGTGAAAGAAAACATAAATTAAGTAAAATTGGAAAAACAAAAATAAATGGACCAAAATTCATTGATCCTTGGGATTCACTATTAAAGTAAATATTCAAACTTAATAGCATACAGTGGATACTGAAAACATATAATGAAAAATTATTAAAAAGTATTTCCCTATAGCACCACCATCTCTTTTCCCTGCAAAGCCACTTGTTAATACCTTCTCCCCAAACTTCCTTCTTTTATGTGTTATGTGTTTTGTCTATGCCCTAAGGACAAAGTCTGTTTCCTGTTTATATGTGTTTCCAGAACCTAATACAGTTTCTGGGACTTCACAAAAGCTCATTAGTCATTTGCATGGTTAGCTGGTTGAATAAATGAATGATACTTTCTCCCTAAAGAAGTTTTGAGTTTGAAGAATGAATTTTGTAGAAATTATTCCCTCCAAAACACTATGATAATTCTTTAGGTAGCTTCCCTAGACAGTGAGGCCTAATTAGCATAATTCAAGACTTTTGTTTAGGGTTCTTTCATATATGAATAACTATGACAACCAGAGATATGCAATTTAATATACTTAATGACATTTTGCTTCATTTTTAATTGGATTTCTGGGTAATAGTGTACAAATTATTCAATTTGCATTTATAAATTGAAGAAGATTATATTAAAGCAATATTTAAAAGAATTACTAAACTTCAAACACTAATTTTTTAAAGCAATTGGGGTTAAGTAACTTGCTCAAGGTTACACGGCCAGTTATTTTGTGTGGGTGCCAACTATGTAAGGCCGGAACTGATCCCGGGTCTCCTAACGCCAGGGCCAGCGCTCTAACTCATTGTGCCACCTGGCTGCCCCCAAACATTAATTTAATGAGAATTTATTGAGCACCTATTCTACATAAAGCACTATTCCAGGTTTCAAAACAAATTAGCATAATCCAAAATTTCCACTTTTCCAAATATTTGCTTGTCAATTAATGCCATTCATTAGATACCTTATGTGTACAAGGCACTGTTCACCTTTTTCTCTTCATTTGTGGGCATTATAAGCCCTTTTCACCAATTCTCAGCTTGCTAAGTTTCAATTTTTTTCCATAAAATGAGTGGGTTGGAATAGATAACCTATAAGTTTCCTAGAATTTTCTGATGCTATACAGTTGATTGGTGCTCAGCCTCTTAGTTCCAGTTGTCTCTTCTTCAGTGCAGTAGATCCTAGGTTCTACGGTCCCTCTTCCCTTCTTTCTGTATCTGCATTTCCTTTTTAAAGAGATAGATGCAAGTTCAACCCCACCCAATTTCTTTGAGATGATCTCCATATGACCATCCTAGAGATTCCTCTAAAGAGCTGACCTAATTTGTTCTGCATATTTTGAAATCATTGGCAAAGCTTTATCTATAGGAAAAACTTCCAGGAACTAAAATGGTGGCATAAGCAGTAAACTGTTGCAATTCTCCCATATTCACCTCCAAACAACCATAAAATAGAGCCCCCAAACAAATCCTGGAACAGCATAACCAGCAAAAACATGATGGAAAACAATCTTTTAGCCCAAGAGACTTGGAGAATGAACAAGAAATGTCCATCTCACTCAGGTGAAAGGGGAACACAGTATAGGATGGGAAGTGTCCCAGAAGCCCCACCTCAACAAACCAGGAAATCCCAAACCCCAGTGTAGTAGAGCAGCCAAACATCACCTCACATGCCTTAGTATATATAAAGCCACGTACAGGCAGCTTTTCAGAGGACAGCTACTGTGAACAGCTTCAAGATTCTGATTACACAGTATAGTGAACTCTCTATTCAGTAACAAATCAGAGTAAAACATTCACAGAAGTACATTTATTCACAATGTTCACAACTTAACAACTTAATATTAAAATGGCCATGTAGTTTTCACCAGAGCGGTCACATAGTTTTAGTAAAGCAATTAATTTAGTCAATCACAAAGTCCTTAATTCAAGCACAAAGTACAAAAGTCAAATGTTTTGAAATAGAAAGATTTCAAGCCTTCATAAAGAGAAAAACAGAAATAAACCAAAAATTTGACCTCCAATATCAAGACCCAAAAGAAATATGAACAGGTGAAAAGCAAAAAGAAAAAATAAAGGGTTCAGTAGAGCTAAACTGCTTACATCTCTACATGGGAAGATAATACTTACAGCTCTTAAAATTTGTTGTCACTGATAATACAGATGGAAGGAATGCACAAAGACAAATGATAGGGATATAAGGTAAATATGAGGGAGTGACATAAAAAATTACTAAGGGATGAGAAAAAGGAGTGCAAAGGGAGAGGTAGAAAGGGGTAAATTATCTTACATGAAGAGGTGAAAAAGACCTTTTACAATGCAGGGGAAGATGGGAGGGTGAACAATAGGCATTGCTTGAACCTTACTCTCTCATCAATATTGGTTTAAAGAGGGAATCCTATACATAATTAAATATAGAAATTTATCTTACCTGACATGGAAGTAGGAGGAGAGGAGATGAAGTAAAGGTGGGGAGTGGGGACTGACATAAGGAAGGGCAAATCAGGGCAAGTGGTAGACTGAAACAAAACACTGGTGAGGTGGGAAAGGCTGAAAGGAGAGAAAAGCAGGGTGGCTAGGTGGCACAGTGAATAGAGCACTGGCCCTGAAGTCAGGAAGACCTGAGTTCAAACCCAGCCTCAGGCACTTAAAACAAAAACTAGCCGTTTCCTTGGGCAAGCCACTTAACCCCAACTGCCCTCCAAAAAAAAACAAAAAAAAAAAGAAAGGAGAGATAAGACAAACAAGGAGAAGAATACAATGAAGGGAAACACACTAATAGTAATCATAACTGGGAATGGAAATGGGAAGCACTCTCACACAAAACCAAAGTGAATACTGATTAGATATAAAACAACCAGAATCCTATAATATGTTGTTTGCAAGAAACATATTTCAGGCAGAGAGATAGATACAAAGTAAAGGTAAGGGACAGCAGCAGAATCTATTATGCTTCAGTTAAAGTAAAAAAAAAAAAATCAGGGTTAGCAATTCTGATATTAAAGTAAAAGAAAAAAAGACCCAGTTAAAAGAGATAAGGAAGAAAACTGTATCTTGTTAAAAAGGTACCATAGACAATGAAACTATCAACTTAGAAGAGAAAGGAATAGCTTACCTGCCAGATCTATGGGGAAGGGAAAAATTTATGACCAAACGAGATAGAGAGCCTTAAAAATGTAGAATGAATGATTTTGATCATATTAAATTGAAAAGCTTTTTACAAACAAAACCCAGGCAACCAAGATTAGAAGGAAAGCAGAAAGCTGGGAAACAATCTTTACAGTAAGTGTCTCTGATAAAAGTTTCATTTCTCAAATATATAGAGAACCAAGTCAAATTTATGAGAATACAAGCCATTCCACAACTGTTAAATTTTCAAAGGATACAAACAGGACATTTTCAGATAAAAAAAAAAAAAACAAAGATACCTATAGTCATAGTAAAAAATGCTCTAAATCACTTTTAATTAGAGAAATGCAAATTAAAACAACTCTGAGGCACCACTTCACACCTATCAGATTGGCTAATAGGACAGAAAGAGAAAATGACAATTACTGGAGATGTGGGAAAATTGAGACCTTAAGGCAACATTGGTGGAACTGTGAACTGATCCAACCATTCTGTAGAGTAATTTGGAACTATGCCCAAAGGGCTATAAAATGGTGCATATCCTATGACCCAGCAATAGCACTTTTAAGTCTGTATCCCAAATAAATCACAAAAATTGGGAAAAGACCTATATGTAGAAAAAATATATATTTACAGCAGTTCTTTTTGTAGTGGCCAAGAATTGGAAATTGAGGGGGGATGCCCATCAACTGGGGAATGGTTGAACACTAGTGATGAGTGTTTTTGGTCACTGAAACCTATCAAAAAAAGGAAAACAATAAATGACATTCAATCTTGTGTGACCCATTGCCCCTACTTCCCTGATGGCAGGTACATAGTAGAAAGCAGAAGAAAATACTAAGAATTACAGTTTTGAATTGTCTACAAGCATGAACTTAGCTGTTGGTATTCTAAATATGGTTCCTATTTAATGACCAATGATTGAACATATTTCTGAAGAAACTGAAGCTTGTCAATCTTGACCTTTTCACTCTAAGCCAGAAGGCAAAACAAAGTTTCTCACAAGATCTCCTCAGAGAGAAAACAAAGGAGAGTTAACTTTTATCATGTATCCAAAGGCAACAAAAGAATATTTCATTCATCACATGGTCATTTCATATTGCCATGCTCACAGTAAGTAATCACAGAAAGATCACCATGAAAGTAATTGCAACTTCCAATTGATAGTGGCAATATTGTGCAAATATTGGTTACAGTAGATGAAGAGAGAAAATATATGAAGTACTGAATGTGTTGGCCGTGGAGGTTCTAAGATCAGTGATTGTAGGGAATGATATGGTAACAAGAATTATAATAAACATGGCAAAATGTATTTTATACAAGCAATAAAAACTATAAATGATGGGTCACATATTTCTAAGAGCAAGAGGAGGTTCTGATAACATTCTTGTGGAGTGGGATCATTACATGGACATCTCCTAGCATCAAGGCTTTGAACTGGGTAGAAGCCTTATGGATGTGGGACAGAGCAGCACTTTTTTATATACCTTTGGGTATTTGTACAGGGATCAACCCAGCAACTGGATATTTTTACAACAGGTTTCACTTGATGGTTTAGCAAATATATGTTATGTAACATTAAACAACAAATAAGGTTATTGTAGTGACTGGGTTGAAGAAGATACCACTACATGTCTAAAATAGAGAGATCCTTTTTTGAAATTTGTCGTTATGTAAATAAAATATTTTCTTGTTTACCTTTCTAAGTCACTGTTGCATCTCGTAATTGGAGGTTGAATTTTCCATTGCATTCTGGCTTTTTTTTTTTTACCAAGAAGGTCTGGAACTCTGTTATATCATTGAATGACCATCTGTTTGCCTGGAAGAATATGCTCAGTCTCACTGGGTATGTGATCCTTGGTTATAACCCGAGCTCTTTTGCCTTCTGGAAAATTGTATTCCATTGCCTCTGATCTTTCAGTGTAGAGGCTGCCAAATCCTGTGCAATCCTCACTGTGGACCCTCAATATTTGAATTGTTTCTTTCTGGCTGCTTGAAGTATTTTCTCTTTTATCTGGTAGATCTGGAGTTTGGCCACAACATTTCAAGGACTTTTCAGTTTGGGATCTCTTTCAGCAGGTATCCAGTGGATTTTCTCTATTTCTATTTTACCCTCAGGTTCTAGTATCTCAGGGCAGTTTTTCTTAATGAGCTCTTGGAGAATGTTGTCCAGGCTCATTTTTTCATCATAAATTTCTGGTAGGCCTATGATTCTCAGATTATCTCTCCTGGATCTGTTTTCCAGGTCAGTTATTTTTTCTTTGAGGTATTTAACCTCTTTTTCTAATTTTTCATTCTTGTTGTTTTGCTTGGCTAATTCTTGGTTCCTCATAGAGTTATTTGTTTCTATTTGGTTAATTCTGGTTTTTAATTTTTATCATTCCTTGGTTAATTTTTGAAGCTCCTTTTCCATATCATACACTTTTCTTTTTAGAGAGATGTTTTCCTCATTATAATGTTTTTCTAATTCTGCTATTTTTGTTTTGAGAGAATTATTCATTTTGTCTTCTATCTCTCTCATTTTGTTTTCAAAGTTCCTTTTGATCTCATCTAGGAGAGCCTTCTGTGCTTGGGACCCATTCCCTGTTGAAGTTTCAGCTTTGGGTGTGGAGTCCACATTGTCTCCCTCTGAGGTTGGTTCCTCCCTCTGAGGACAGTAGGACTCCAGAGTCTTTGTCTTTGTAGTCTGCTTTCTACCCATTTTGAGGCAGGGTCCTAGCCATGCCCTTCCTCTAGGATCTCAAGCCTTTACTGTAGAGGGTTTTGCCCTGGGGCAAGAGTTACTATGTTTACAGGGTCAGAGGAAGGGTTTGGATCAAGTGAGGTTCACTCTGTCTTCCTAGTCTTTGGAGGTCCTGAAAGGGGCTTTAAAAAAAAAAATTTCTGGGCTATGAATTGGTAGCCCCAGGAGTCTTTGCTGTCCAAGACAGGGGCCCCTGTATTTGCTTCTTACCTTGCTCTTTCCAGTCCCAGCCCTTTGGTGATAGGCCTGGTAGTGGACCTTGTGGTTGGTGGGAAGACTTGCCCTCTGAGTTGATCAGGCCCCTTTGGGGCCTTCCTCTGCCGGCCGCGCCTTCCAGGCCTGCCCGTTCATCTCAATAAAATATTTTCAAAATTTCTTTTTGGCTGCCATAAGGCCCTCCATATTAAATCAACAAATAATATGATACTTAATATCAATGTAAAGGTGTGTTTGGGGAAGGATTGTGAAAAATATTGTTGAAAAACAAGATTCAACTGTAAGAAAAGTTAATGTTTTATAGACTATAAAGAAGTCTAATGTATACATATGGACTACTTTCATGGGAAAAAAATGAATCATTAGTTCTGGATTTGGTGAGACAATTAAAATAACACAAAAATGAAATTGAGTATATTTTAATAAACAGAAAACTGGGTAGAAGTTGTTCCCAAATTAGCTAACCCTCTAAAGTCAGACCACCAAAATACTAGAACAAAGTCAAGATTAATTTAAATTTAGAAGGAAATGGGGAAAAATATGTCGTATGCCACCAAAATAATTCTAAACAGAATTTTTTTTTAAAGTTACTGCTGCTGAAAATTGGGAAATGCATCAGACATAAAAAATAATATAATAATTTGCTAAAGAAAAGATCAATTGTCATACAATCAACTTCCTTGATGAAAAGACCAGAACAGTTTAGGAACCACCAAAAAAAATTTTTTTTCCCCTTGGCTACTACCAAATTTTATCTCCTTGGCAATTAAAGATATGGAAGCAACATAATATACCATGGTGCTCAGAATATTTTTTTTTTCAGAAAACTCTTATAGAGAAAGATGGTAGGAGGTTATGGGCAGTATTATTTCTTAGTCATTAGAAGCAATGAAGTGGAAAAACATAAATTTAAAGAAATTTGGCAAAGGAACTGATGAAATGGAGCTATGCCAAGGACATCTTTAAGGATCTAAGGATGAAAGCATAAAAAAGACAATAAACATTTGTTTATTGACAGTAAAAATTGTATCTAAAAATAAAATTTTGTAATAAAATTTTCTCCATCAAGGACAGTAGAATCTATCTAGTTAAACTCTAATATCGTATTTCCAGTTCTTCCTGAGGAAGCAGAAATGTTACTAAAGAAAGCAATGAATTAGAAGAATACTAAGTATATATATGCTAGTTTGGAACCAACATAATTTTGAGCATGTTTAGGGACTAATTCTCCAGGTATCTGATAAAAAGAGCAAAGAAAAATCTCAGAAAGTATTATCAAAAGTGAATACTAATAACTATTAACAGATATCCCTACCTTACTATTCATACAAATTTTTATGAGAATAATCTAC
The DNA here is from genome assembly GCF_028583685.1 of Petaurus breviceps papuanus. Classification (NCBI taxonomy): domain Eukaryota; kingdom Metazoa; phylum Chordata; class Mammalia; order Diprotodontia; family Petauridae; genus Petaurus; species Petaurus breviceps. The sequence goes on from NW_027185903.1 coordinate 10,955,760, forward strand.
CCACACTTTGAGACAAACCTTAATGAAAATATGAAAAAAAATGGTGCTCACAGGTACAATATGGTAGAAACCATTTTAATTCGACTTGAATGAAATATATAGAAGTTACCTATGGATGATCTCAATGTGGTTAGTTTTTTGACTCTCAATAAGCTTTTGTTTTATTAAAATGCTACCTTAAGTGATTTCCTCCAATAAAGTGTTAAAATCCTACAAAATTCTTTGAAAGATGTAACAATGACAATAACTTTGATCGTCAACCCTTTGATTGTTACTATAAAGCAAGTCATAGAACAAGCAGTATTGTTCAAAGATGTTCACTACTTTCATAAAAGAGGCCTACCAGAGCTCAAATTGATGGATTCCCCATATAAGACAAGGTTTTTAAAATGCTTCTATTTGTGGGTTACATTGTGCAGATTACATTAAGCCCTGGAATACTGAAGAGCTTCTTATGTTTACAATTGTTTAAAGAAATTATTCTAACTATCCATGAAGGAAAAAAAAAACTTTTTGCTGTTGTTTGTCCTTCATTCTCAAAGAAGACCATGAAATCAGAAAGGTGATGCCATGACTTTCAAGTGAATTGGATTTAAGTGAGGTAAGGTTGTATAAAGTCACCAGCCTCACTTCCTCTTCAGAAGTCATCTGGAAAGATTTTTCCACTGGAAGCCAATGGAAAGATATTAGATAAGGACAATTGGAGATGGCCTTGGATGCAGGGATGACCTTTTTAAGCTTTCCCAGGTTTCAGTTTGACTGAGACAACAGTGATTCAGGTATTAAGGCTAGGCAAGAAATATGGCAAAGAAAGGCCTCTTTTATTTAGGAAAAAAAAAACTGAGGGGGAAGACCCTCTGGGTTTCTGGCCAAAATAGAAACAGATGCTATTTACATTCACTCTGAACCATCTAAGCCCAAATAATGACTATGTGGGGCTTGGGCTGGGACTTAATATTGGTCAATCAATGAGAGCCAAAGTGATTGGGGTTTAAGATCTAGTCCTTAAGATAGAAATATAGCTCATAAACTCCAAGATTTCTTGCGAGGTTTCAGCTATCAAAATTTACATTCCTTTGGACAGAGCACCCAGAATAAACTAAGTACATGAAGAAAGCCCGTTTTGCATATTATGACTTATAGTCGTATAGAAAACCCATGACAGCTAAGTGGCATAGATAGATTGATAGACAGATAGAACACTGGGACTGGAATCAGGAAGATGAGTTCAAATCTGACTTTAGACACTTACTAGCTGTGTGACCCTGGACAAGTCATTTAATGCTGTTTGCATCAATTTCTTCATCAGTAAAAATCAGCCAGACGAAAAAAAAAAAAACAGCAAACTATTCCAATAGTTTGCCAAGAAAATCCCAATTGTGCTCATGTAGAAGCGTACCCAACTGAAATGAATGAACATCAGAAAAACTGTAGAGCATTTCCAGTCCTATATCTTTTGTGTAAACACTTCAAATAGTCAATGAATTGGCAGCAGAATAAAACTGGAGGGAAAAAATTAACTATATTTTCTTTGGGAAATCATGTGATTCTTTTAGCAATCTCAAGTTTCTTGCTGAAAAGGTCCCAATTTTTAAAACTGCCAATCTATCAATGAGGTTATATAATTGTGAATCATGGAATACTACTGAAGAACTGAGGTTGAGTATTACCCAAAGAGCAATGGAGGACACAGTACGCATGATAGGACTGTAATGTGTAATAAATGAAAGAATGGGACCTCAATTTCTTGAGGGAGATAATATTATCATAAAAGAGACTTCAGCTACATGTCAAGTAGAAAGGCTCTATGGTTCTTTGGGAGCAGCAGCAAGGCAGATGGGCATACATCAGTTGTTATATCATTTCCATCATATCAAGGACTTTCTTTTCTGGGTCATTAGTGGCTATGATAGTGTAAGGGTTATGGGATTTAAAGATCTCCCATGCCCCATGGACGTGCTGACATAGCAGAGTAAGAAAAAAAAAAAAAGCCGAGCTAACGGTCCTGTGGTTGGCAGTTGGCGGCAGTTGCCTTTTTTTTTTTTGAGTTGGGACTCCTGCTGAGCACTGCCAGAGGCCAGAGCTGCTGGGAGCGCGCTGGGTGGTTGCTGTGAGTGGGGAGAGGAGGACCTTTGCCTGAGGTAGCCTGTTCTGTTTTGAGGGCTTGAAAATGTGGGTGCTTTCTACTTTATCTACCTGTGCCAATGTCATAACTACTCTGATGGCTTTCACTTTCTGGTTTTGGGACTCAATCTTTTGGTATCTTAATAAATTTTCTAGTTTATTTCCCCAAATGGCAAACC
>NW_027185903.1:10958072-10970083 GCF_028583685.1 Petaurus breviceps papuanus
ATATTTGTAATCTCTATAGGCATTGTGAATATGGCATTGCTGATACAGATAGCTACAAGTTAGTGCAGAAGTAATGTCTGCTTGCATCTACCCCAGAGCTTGATGGCCGTGAGAGTTGGTCTGAAAGCAACACCAATGGTCTGGCAGGGCATTACCGTTCCCAGGGCCCTAGGGTTTACTTTCTCATTGGTAGCACTTTGTCAGTGGTTGGTTTTAGTAATGGTGTTTACCAAAGAGACCAATGGGTCTCTTCTTCACAGGGATTTCTCCCCTCAGTGATGATTTCAGGGGGAAGTGAGAAGAAAGGTGGTCTGTGAGCAATTGTTTTCTTAGGGCTCTTGAATTCACCATCCTCAACGGTCTCGATCAGGATCTGAGAGAAGATAGTCCCCTATTATTTCCAGGATCAGATATAAACTCCCTTATTTTACTTTCAGGACCTTCATAACCTGGCCCCATTCTACCTTTCCAATGTCATTATACATTGCTCCCCTACACATACTTTGGGATCCAGGGACACTGGTCTACTTGCTATTTATCAGACATGACACTATCTCTTCACTGAGCATTTTCACTGGCTGTTCCCCATTCCTGGAGCACTCTCTCTCCTCATTTCCCCCCAGCTTCTCTAATTTCCTTCAAGTCTCAGTTAAAATCTATCTCCTACAAAAAGCTTTTTCCATTCCTCCTTAATCTGGGCACTTTCCTTCTGAGATTGCCCTCAATTTATCACATATTAGTTTTATTTGTACATAGTTTTTTGCATGTTATTTCCCCCAGGGGACTTTGAACTCCTTGAAAGCAAGGACTGTGCTTTTGCCTTTCTTTATCTCCCCAGTGCTCAACACATAGTAAGTGCCGAAGTGCTAGTTGACTGACTGGCTGACTGAAGTGTTGACCATGGTTTAAATCACTAGGCATATATGGCCATAAATCTCTCTTTAAGGTATCTCATAAAAATATTCTAAATGATGCTATTAAAGGATCTATGTATGTACAAGGATATATAGGCAAGTCATAAGGTAAATTTGGGAGAGAACTGTTTGATAGCCCAAGTATTACACTGGTGTCCAAATAATGTCAAAAGAAATTTAGAAATGCCCCTAGGATGGTGGGTATATTTTCTGTGTTCAATAAGTAGAAGGATATGAATGAAAGCCAGTCTGAGAAGACACAGAGGGGTTTTCATATGAAACAGTGAAGATATTTCCCACATTCATAAAACCACAGATTCACCGTAATTTTAAAACAAAAGAAAACATGGATCAAATTTAAACAGGTTTTTCCAAGAAACCAAAAGTGACTTTAAAAATTAAATTAAAACCTTTTAAAATTCTGTTTCATGTAAAGAATTGGAAATATTCTTCAATTTCCTTAGGCAGAGATAGTCAAATTATACTTCAGTCTGGACCCAAGTATCATAGTAGAATACAAAGGTTATACAAATGAGAAAAATGATATGAGTTCTAATTCTGATTCTGCTACTAGCTAGTTGTACAAGCTTTCCAAATCACTTAATGTCTTTAGGACTATTGCTTCACTTTAAAAGTGGGGAGATTGGACCATGAGTCTGTTACTCTTCTCAACTCTATGGAGTAAAAAATATGGGTCTTTGGTGTGGACAGCTTTCATTTTTTGCACCTTTAATCCCCATACTTTCAGCCAGTTTTGTGTTCTCTATACTTTTTTCTACCCCATCCCCTGCCTTAGCACGCAGAACCCTTAAAATGTGCCTATTTTTCTCATCACCCAATCTGATTAATTTAGACACACTCGTTTGTCAGGCTGGTTCTCTATGAAAAAAGAAATAGATGTCTAAAGAGGGTAAGATATTTAAGATACAATGCCTCAGTAACCTGTGAACTTGCTAGGACATTTATCCAGGTCTTTCAAATGTAGGTTTGTCTTTTAAGACAACTTAGTCCATCACATTCTAATTTTAGATCCAATGTAATATGAGCTTGGGCCCAGTGGATAAAATTCCTGGTCTAGAGTCAAGAAGACCAAGTTAAAATCTGGCTGCAGACACTTGGTAGCTGTGTGGTCCTGGGCAAGTCACTTAACACTGTTGGTCTCATTTTCCTCATCTATAAAATCAGTTGGAAAAGGAAATGGTGAACCACTCCAGTATATTTGCAAAGAAAACCCCAAAAGGGCTCACGAAGAGTTGGACACAATGGAAATAAATGAACAACAAGAAAAAAACACATGAGGTCAGGGACCGTGTCTTTGCCCCTCTCTGTATTCCTAGTAATTGGGAATCCTTGATTCCACACTATCACCCCCACATTTCCAACATGTTGCCAGTTCCTATCACTTTTACCTTTGTAACAACTCCTGCACATTCCCATTCTCTCCTCTGACACACTACTATCACCTCAGTCCTGCATTATTTCAATAACCTGCTAGTTAGTTTTCCTGTCTCAAATTTCCCCCCCCATTTCAGTACTTTCTCCATTCAGCTGTCAAACCAGTCTCCCTAAAGCACAGGCTTGATCATGTTACCCCTCTTTCCATTCAGTAAACTCTAATAGTTTCCTATTGTATCCAGGATTAAATATATCCAAGCCTTTCTCCATCCCTCTTAATTCACCTAGTCTTTATATTGATAATTTTTCTATTAATACTGTAAAAACCTTGCTTGTACAGTTAATTGTGTGTAGTCTACTCCATTAGACTATGAGCAACTCGGGGGCACCTTGAGGCACCTTGTCTTTGTTTTTATTTACAATGTTTAACTCAGTGCTTCACACAAAGGAGGTGTGTATTAAATGCTTATCAACTGACAGACATTTTTATTTACGTAATAAACACTTAACAAATGCTTACTAGTATCTGTTTATGTAAAACGTTCCTCACCCAATTCTCAAATATAAGAGTCTGATAATATAGGAATTAGAAATATAAAAAATAGATACCACAGAGTCACAAAAGGCCAAGCCAGAAGTCCTTGTCTTACAAGTATCTGAGGGGAAAGTCTCAACTCTCTCAGTGCACTGCTGCTCTCAATGCTTGGCAAGTGATTCGGTATTTTCTTTAACTTTAAAGCAAAAAAAAAATAGTATTAAGAGAAATGGTTTGTGTCTTTGGAATCTCTGTGTCATTGAAAGAAAGGAACTTGGAATCTTTTTTTAAGCTTCCCTGACATACTCTTTGACTTTAGGAAAATCTGTTTTGTTTTATTCCATTTGAAATTATGCCACACACCTTGTTTTTTGGAAGGCAAAGGTGATTAATCCCATGCGTATGAAATCTGAAAAAAAAAAAAAGGATATATCGTACATGCCAAGAATCAATACTGCATTATGTCATCATCCTTAAATTGGTCCATATTTTGACCTTTCATGATAATTTCTCTATTTTTTCAAGTTTCTCTTTGATAAATTTGGTGTCATAACTTGAGCCTGTTGAAAATTTCACATAAACTTCTAAGTTTTTCAGTTCTATGCAATGGCATATGTTATGCATTATTTTTCTTTGATGAGACCATACTTTTCTTTGGGAAAAAAAAGATTTCATTTTTATTTAGATCTGTGGAAGACAGGTGATGACTTTATTACTTCCCTTGGGATTCAATAAGTCATAGCTTCTAACCCTTTCAAACAATGTGGTCAGATATTTTTTAAAAGAAAATTTTTTAAGTACTGGAACAATGTCAGAGCATTCCATATCTAAATTTGACAAATTTTATTTTAGAGAAGTTTTATTCACTTTAATCCTCTGAAGAACAAGTCATCAGGCAGATGTAGCATCGTCTGCCTCTTAGACATTGAGTTTTAGTGAATTTAGCTCATTCTGGCATAGATACCCTGCCACTCCCTCCCTTGTTTTTTGACTTGAAAACATCCCAGAGATTCATTTCCTCCAAATCCCAATTAATTGATGTGGAAATTTCTAATTTTCAGTATGGCTTATCTCTTTTCTCTTCCCCATTGCCAAAACACAATACTAATATTTACCACATATACTATGTTTGTCAATTTGTCTCATTAATGGATTGGTCTGCTAGCAGAGCATTTTGAGGAAACAACAAACCATCTTGAATTCAAATTGTCTTAAATATACATCACTGTTAGGTAGTTTCAGATGTCTCAGCCTCCATTATTTGGTTAGGTAAGTACAAATTCAGTCAACATTCAGGTAAGTACAAAACTGGACCTATCTAAAATACAAAAGCAAATTTTTATAGAAAGGATGATAACTGGAAATATATATGTATATGCATATATATCTCTGTGTATATGTGTTTATATACACATATGTATGTATGTATATGTATAAGAATCACGGGAAATGAGATTGCTATATTAGGGAGAAGAAAAACCTAACAGCTGACTAAACATTCCTTGAGAGTCTTGTATCCTTAACCAACTGAAACTGAAAAACTAAGTTCCATTGCTGGAAGTCCAGAAGCCAAGATCAGAAGTACTGTCACTTAAAAGAAGCAGCAGGGTGAAGCACAAATACCTGGAATTAGAGTCAGAAAGACCCAAGTTTGAATACTGTCTCAGATTATTGCTAGCTGTGTTACCCTGAGCAACTTAGTTAACATCTCTGAGTCTCAGTCTCCTTATTTATGAAATGGGGATGGTAACAGTGACTGCTTCAAAGGGTTATTGTAAGGATCATGTGAAATAACATATGGAAAGCATTTTGTAAATCTTAATATTTCACGTAAAATTGGCTATTATTATTTTGCATAAAAGGCTCAGTTCATATTCACTGGGCCACTATAGAGTGATCACTACTTTAGTGGGTACAATACTAGGCAAGACAGAACCTCAGCTAAAAGGCCAGTAAGTGGAATCAGGACATCTTTATTCCAGTGATTGGACAGATGGGTTCCAATGAATAACCAAATCAACATTTATGTAAAGCTAGTTACTAATCAGATTTCCAGGTCTCCTTTCCTGGGAGACATCTTCACATTCTGTTTAATAGACATTCACAAGCTCCTTGTAGTTGGAATCTAAATTACCCTCTCCAGGTCTCACTAACTAAGATTAATTGATGCAAATCAGATTCAGTAGAGGACTTCCTGCCAGGTTTAGTTTTCACTAATTTCATTTGATTAGGTCTTTAATAAAGGCTGAAGCTAATAGCAATTACATTTCAGTTTGCTTGCATCCTGATATCAACTCATTGTAGATTTTACAGACATTTCTCTTCCAAGAAACTACCATTCTAGATGAGAAGCCTTCCCTGAATAACCACAACCCATGCTCAACACTCTCTTGTTGTACTTTCTTTAGCACAGTGTTTTTTAGTGCTATATCGTCTTTAATTTAATTTAATTTATTTATTTATATTGAGACCTATGACTACATCAGTGTATAGAACTCCCACGATGGAATCACTCCTTACTGATTCAGATCAGCAACTCATCTGTAAGTCATAGTCTTAAAAGGTTAACCTAAGGATATGAAAAGTTAGGTGATTTGTCTATACTAAGAACTATTATATGTCAGAAGCATCAGTTGAACCTCAGTATTACTGACTTCAAGGGTGACCCTCTATCCATTATGGCATATTACCTTTCCATTTGAGGGTTTTTTTATGTGAACCCCTGTGACTTAGAAGATTATTAGTCATCACAAATATTTATTGATTTTTCTCCAGCTAAACTGTTAAATGCTCTTTCCCCTACCCTGCAATGCCTCCTAACTAACATGATGTTAGGCTTCAGGCAGACATGAACAACAAAATGGAGGGCTATATATTTTGTCCCATCCTCATGACCTCTCAAGTCTTTGCAAAATAGTAATTATGCAATTTTAGCTATCTCTATGGTCTGCAACACCAAAATGCCTAATGAAGTAACAATCTAATGAAGTAACAGCAGAATAGATGGTTCCCTGTTCCATAATACACTCACTTATCAATTCCAGCCTCACTAATCACCATTCTCAGGAAGGGCTGAATAATAGGATCTATCACCCATGGGCTTGTAATAGAAGTCAACTTTACTTTCCCCTCCCCCAGTTCCACAGTAAACCAAAAGTCAGAAGCTTGCCCCACCTGAGTCAGAAGTGTGGTAGCTGTGTACTTCAACAGGTCTCAATCAGAGAACTAAAGAGCATAGATGCAGGGGAAAGAGGTGTGAGTCTGTGTGTTTCTTCAGACTGAGGGAAAGAGTTCAGCATCCAGCTAGGGCTAGTTCAATCCCCCTAGAAGACTGAGGCTGTTGAAATGTGAATTGCTCAATGAGTTAGAAAGTGAGCAAAGGTAGGGGGAGAGATAAAAAGGAAAAACTGAAATTATGAAAGTTCTCAGAAGAAAAAAAAAAACTTCAGTTAAAGACCTTGAACATAAGCAGATAAACCAATAGCAAAAACATTGATAGAAGAATATAGACTCCAGATGAGCTAAAAGAGTCCAGACAGGTATGAATAAATATGTTGACAAAGGAAAATAAACACACACCTAATGAGAAAGATGATCAAATCTGTGGATTTCTAAGAACATAGAACCACAGAAAAAATGTTCCTGAATGGTTCAAAAGCAAAATAAGAATTGTAAAAGTAGAAATTATGACCTCCATAGCAGAAATAATTGGTAGAACAGGAAAAATTGAATACATATAGCAAGTCTGACCAAAGAAACAAAGCAGAGAATAACTGATGGGAATACCAATGACAGAAAAATGAAAAAAATGTCATCTCAAAGAATAGAAACAAAAATCATTAACTCTAAAAGAAAATATGACCTCCATACAAGCAAAATGTGTTGATCTGAAAGACAGAATGAGTAGAGATAACTCAAGAAGACTGGTCCCCTACAAGAAGATGAAAAGTGAAAAACAAACAAACAAACAAACCTGAACACTGCAATGCAAGAAACAATACAGGAAAACAGCCCAGAATTTTTTAACACAAAAAACAAAGGTCAATAATAAGGATGATAGGAACTTTTCAGGAATTGCCTTAGAGGTCAGGGGAAGACTTTATGCTACAAACTCTAAGACACACAGAAGTTAAATTTCACAATTTTCTAATCATAAATTTTGCAAATGAACAGGAAAACACACCTTTACATTTAAAATGAAATGATATTAAAATAACACAAGTCTATTCAGCAACCACCAGAAACTACAGAAGGAATGGAGTAATGTGTTTCCTAGAGCAAAGAAACTCAAGGTACAACCCAAGGTAACTTGCCCTGACAATGTGACCCTAACAATTAATAAAAATATGAATATTCAACTAAAAAAAGAGATATCCAAAATATTCCTAGAAAAGAAAAATCAGACCTGAAAAACTTATTTGTTTCTCAAACACAAATATATAACAAAAATATAAGAAGGACAAACAAACAGGGTAAGTGAGAACAACAACAAAATAATCACAGAGAAACTATTGAGAAATTTCTTTCTAAATGCACTCAAGAAAATAAGGGTAAAAGCAGAAATCTTCATTATAAGTGATAGTAAAGAAACAGACCTGAAATGTAAAGGAGTAAACCTCACAAAACTCTCTACTATATTTTTGAATCAACGTCAAATTGTGGATTCTATGTTGAATCAATGTGACTCTAGGTTTTTGTTTTTTATTTTTTTGGTGCAACTCAATTATAGCATATGAGAGGGAACATAAAAGAAGCAAATGGAAGAAGGAGGGATATTACCTTAATCAGGTCGAATGATAATAATGAATGGAAAATAATTCCTATAGTGTCTCAGGGCATCTAGGTGGTACAGTTGATAGAGCACCAGTCCTAAAATCAGAAGGGCCTGAGTTCAAATTTGACCTCAGACACTTAACTGTGTGACCCTGGGCAAATAATTTTACCCTGCTTGTCTAGTGAGCTAGAGAAGGTGGTTAGCAGTGGTTATTGATGCAAAGATGCAAACATCTTTTTTTTTCATGGAGGGAAATTGGGGTTAAGTGACTTACCCAAAGTCACACAGCTAGTAATTGTGTCAAGTGTCTGAGGCCGGATTTGAATTCAGGTCCTCCTGACTCCAGGGCCGGTGCTCTACTCACTGCACCACCTAGCTGCCCCTGATGCAAACATCTTTGCCAAAAAGTTGAAATGACTTAAGAACAAGAAGTCTCTCAGAAGGATGAAAGCCTACAGAGAATGAGTAAAAAGACAAAGGGAAAAGAAAGAGGGAAATTTTTGTTCATTGGTAGGAAAGGCAGCAATTATGAATGCTACTATAGAAGAAGGAAAATATTTTATAAAGGGAGATAGGTTAGGTATCATAATGTGTGTTATCTACTTGAACTTGGTAAATAGAGAAACCTATCATCCTTATTCAGGGAAAAGAAATGAGAACTTCTTGGGGGTAAATTGTACCCAGAATAGTGGGAGAGCATAGACCCAGGAAAGCAATTTCAAGACAAATGTAGCAAAAATGATAACGGGGCAAAAAAGTTGAATAATAAACTGCACAATTAGAGATCTGGGGAAATTCCTACCATGAGACAATATCTTCCTTATCTCCTAAAGAAATTGGTATTTCAGAAATTGAGGCACAACAGAAAAGAGGTGCAAGAAGGTAAGATCTACAAGAGAATAAAGTAAAAACTGTACAGGAAGGGGAACCTGTAGCCTTCAGGTCACATGTGGCCCATTGACTGAATCCAAACTTCCCAGAACAAATCTTTTTGGGGATTAGAAGAAGAAAATCAAATATGTTCTAGGTACCTTTTATGAGATAAATATAGAGTTCTAAATCATAAAGCAAGAAAGGATAGATCACAAGAGATCTACAGAGCAATATCATTAACAAATATTGATTCAAAATTTTCAAATAAAATTCTATCAAACTATAGTGGTTCCTCAAAGAAATAACCCTCTGAACAAGTTGAATTGATAGCAGGTATGCAAGGATGGTTCAACATTAGCAAAATGATCAATGTAAACATATTAAACAAAAAATATACAAAACCATGTAATTATCTCAATAGATACAGGAAAACCCATTTGCAAAATACAATAAAAATTTATTATTAAAAAAATACAAAGTATAGGCCTAGAAGGACCTTTTTAATATTGTAAAAAATCTATCTAAAACCAAAAGCAAGCACCATACACAATGAGGATATACTAGAATTATTCCCAAAAATGAGTGAATAAATAAAGGATGCACATTCTCCCCAATATAATTCTACATAACAAGGAAAATGCTAGCAATAGCAATGATGAGAGAAAGAAATTAAAGGCATACACATATGTGAGATAAAGTCAGCCTTATTTGTTAAGGATAATTTACCTAGACAATCCTATGGAACCAGCATAGATAAAAATTGAGAAAATAGTCTCAACAATTTTCAGACTACAGGATAAGCAAAAAAAAAATTAGCTTGGATTAACACAATCCAAGAGACAATATTAGAAAAAAAACTTCTATTCCAACTAACTAAAAATGCCTAAAGAGTATAGGGATTTATCTACCATGGCACACAAAAGACTTCTACATGCTCAATTACAAAGTGTTTCTTAAAGAATTAAATAGGGGGCGGACCCAAGATGGTGGAGTAGAAGCACGACCTTCCCTCAGCTCCAGCTTCCACCTTCCCCAATCCATGTAAAAAGGGGACTCTAAACAAACTTTGGAGCTGCAGAAGCCACAAAATGAAACAGAGAAGCTAACCTCCAGCTGAGGACAGCCCAGCAGGCCGGCAGGAATCCAGCCCAGCGCTCTGGAAGCTGAGCCCAGCCCCACGCTGAGGCTTTAGCCCCAGGGTGAGCCTGACCAGCCACTGGCCAGAGGGACTCCAGATCAGCAGCAGCTGTGGCCGTTTCCAGATTTATCAATACATAGATGCGAAGGACAAAGTGAGAGGTAAGTACAGTCTGGACTTTGGGACCAGTAAGTGGGAGTGCATGGCTTTTACCCCTAGGGCGAAAAGCCGCTGAGACGCAGGCAAAGCCAGCCAGCGCCACCTGGCGGCTTCAGCTCTTGGCCTGCAGAGTGTAGGGGGATCAAGCACCAGTCTGAGGTGTAATTGCTCTTGCTTTAACCTGCTTGGATCTGGATTGTAGTCTAGGGTGGAGATTCTGGGGTGTGTGTCCAGCTTGTCAGAGCGTGTGGAGACCTCAGAGAGGGCACCCATCTACTACCTCCGGCAGCTGAGAAAACCCCAGTGTTTGGGACGAAAGCTCCCCTGTCTGGTGGCAGAGTCCTACTGTGGCAAAAAGCCCATAAGTCAAGTAATTGAGTGGCAAAATGAGCAGGCAAAGGAAACAGAGCAGACAGAAGATTCCAACAATACACCCTATTTTGGGGACATAAAGGAGCAAAGCATGGAACAGGAGGAAAACAGTGAAGTCAGAACTCCTGCACCAAAAGCTTCAAATGAAAATACAAGCTGGTTAAAGGCCATAGAGGACCTTAAGAAAGATTTTGAAAACCAAATAAGAGAAGTGGAGGAAAAATTGGGAAGAGGAATGAAAACAATGCAAGAAAATTATGAAATAAGAGTCAACAGCCTAACTGAGGAAAATAATACCTTAAAAAACAGATTGACTCAAATGGCAAAGGAGGACCAAAAAGGCAATGAGGAGAAGAATGCCTTAAAAATCCGAATTTGCCTGATGGAAAAAGAACCTCAAAAACTCAATGAGGAGAATCATTGCTTCAAAATTAGATTGGAACAAATGGAAGCTAATGACTTGATGAGAAATCAAGATGCTGTTAAACAGATCCAAACAAATAAAAGAATAGAAGGAAATGTGAAATATCTCATGGAAAAACCACTGACCTGGAAAATAGATCCAGGAGAGATAATTTAAAAATTATTGGACTGCCTGAAAGCCATGACCAAAGTAAGAACCTAGAAATCATCCTCCAGGAAGTTCTCAAAGAAAACTGCAATGTTTTAGTACCAGAGGGCAAAATGAGGTTAAAAGAATTCACTGATCACCTCCTGAAAAAGATCCCAAAAAGAAAACTCCTAGTAATAGTATAGCCAGGTTCCAAAATTCCCTGATCAAGGAGAGAATATTACAAGCAGCCAGGAAGAAACAATTTGAATATTGCGGAAACACAATCAGGATAACCTAGGATCTGGCAGCTTCTACACTGAGGGATCGAAGGGCTTGGAATATGATATTCTGGAGGGCAAAGGAGCTGGGATTAAAACCAAGAGTCACCTACCCAGCAAAACTGAGTATCATGTTTCAGGGGAAAATATGTTCATTCAGTGGAATAGAGGACTTTCAAGCATTCTTGCTGAAAAAACCAGAGTTGAATAGAAAATTTGACATTCAGATACAAGAAGCAAGAGAAGCATGAGAAGGTAAACAGGGAAAAGAAACCGTAAGGAACTTATCAAAGTTGAACTATTAACATTCCTACATGGAAAAACAATAATTGTGACTTATGAAACTGTTCTCAGTAGTTGAAGGGATTAGAAATACACACACACACACACACACACACACATATATATATATATATGTATATATGTATTTGTCTATATATGAGGGTATATGGGCATATGAATATATATGTGAATGTGTGTATATATGTTTACAGGTATACATAGATAGAGGGCACAGGACCAAGTTCACAAGAAGGAATGATACTTCAAAGGTGAAATTAAGAGGTGAGATGAATATAATGAGAGGAGATGGGGAGAGACAGAATGGGGTAAACTATCTCATACAGAAGAGGCAAGGCAAAATGGTTACAATGGAGGGGAAGAATAGGAAGGCAAAAGGGAATGGGTCAACCTTATTCCCATTGAATTTGGCTCAAGGAGGGTGAGATACCCTATTTAGTGTGTATTTCACTCCCTCCTTGAGCCAAATTCAATGGGAATAAGAGTAGAGTGGGTGGGAGGTAGGATGGTAGGGAGGGAAGTGTATTCAGTCTTTTACAATGTATCTACTATGTTATTGTTTTGCATTAGCCACACATGTGCAACCTACACTGAACTGCATATCTTCCCAGTAGGGGTGGGTGACAGGGAAGGAGGGGAATGAATCTGGAATTGAAAATTTTTAAATCAAATATTCAAATATGTATGTGTGTATATATATATATATATATATATATATAT
>NW_027185903.1:10970183-11052672 GCF_028583685.1 Petaurus breviceps papuanus
ATATATATATACTATTATTAATACCATCTTACATGTAATTGGGAAATGGGATGTGCAGGCACTGAGGCATAGAAATCCACTGGAAAAGTGGAAAGGGGTATGGGGGAAAATGTGGGAGAGAGCAGATTGGAGGAGGGGATATCCTGTGGGACTGCTATTTTGGGGCAGTGGGTAGGGGAGAAATGGGGAGAAAATTTGTAACTCAAAATCTGGCAGAAACAGATGATGTAAATTAGAAGTTAATAAAGCATTAAAAAATAATAAATAAATAGCCGTAATTAAGAAAGATAAAAAAAACAATTAAATAGGTATGCTAATATTTAATGTTCATCACTGAGCCATGTCAATATAATAAAAATGATAATGCTACAAAAGTTAATTTGCAGTTTTAATGCTATACCTCTCAAATTATCAAAGGGATACTTTATAGAACTCTAAAATGACAACATTCACTTGGAAAAATAAATAATCTGGAGTATCAAGGGAAATTAAAGGAGGTAGTGATGAATGTGGAATTCTAGACCTCAAAGTATAGAATAAGTCAGTGGTTATCAAAACCATCTGATATAGTTAAAATTAGAGAGGCAGGTCAATGGAATGGATTAGATAAGGGAGAATCAGAAATAATAGAAATTATTAACCTAGTATTTGATATTCCAGAAAGGGCAAATTACTCAAGAAAGAACTCTGCATTTAATAAAATCTTTGTACTATGAACCAAAAAATTGAGATTTAAAATGTTAATATTGGGGCGGCCAGGTAGCACAGAGACTAAGAGCACCGGCTCCAGTGTCGGGATGACCTGGGGATCCAATCCCGGGCTCAGATACTTAGCACCACACGCAGAATAACTGGCTGTGTAACCTTGAGCAAGTTACTTAACCCCGATTGCTTTAAAAAAAATAAAATGTTAATATTAACCATTAAATAGTTAAATTTATAATTTTATGATATGTGATTTAATAATTAAGATTATAGTCAAAATCATACATACAAGCAAAAATTATTGACATGTGGGGAAATATATGGGGAAGAGATGCATTTTTAAACCAAATGAGGAATAGAAACAATTACAGGAGATAAAATAGATAACTTTAATTATACAAAGATCTTCTGCATAAACAAAATTAATACACCTAGAATAGGAGAAGCAATAAAGAATAAAAATCTTTCTATTAGAGTTTTCTGATAAAATTTTGGTATCTGTGTTACCAACCACACTAGAAAACAGTGGGCTGCTAGCACAGTTCCTTTGATCTGCTTTTGTAAAAAAAAAAAAAAGACAGCTTTAAAGGGGCTAACAATCTTATTTTAATTAACAGGCAGATGAGTACAGGTAAGAATAAATAAGTGAGTTTCCAAGAAAGAATCCAATGGACAGGTTTCCAACTGCCTAAACAGAGTAAATAGATACCTAATCTCCAGAACAGGAAGCACCAACATCTGGGTTCAGGTACAGGCAGAGGCTCTTTGACAGTGGCTACTCAGAGTTTCATCTGGCCAAATCACAAAAAAACATTCTTCCCATCAGTGAACCCCAAAGTAAAATGCCAATCTCCCAATATATATATATAGTTTACAACTAATAGGTTTAGAACCAGAAGGCATCACAAACCATGTGACTCAGTGCCTAATTGTCCCAGTGCCAAAAGGTGTGAAAGCCTTCCTGCAAGCAAGCTTCCCTTAAGCAAGCTTCTCTTTAGGCAAGTTCCTCCCCTGACCCAACACAATAAAAATCTCCTTGAATCACCTGATGGGCTCTATGTGACTCAGGATGTGTCACAGCTGTGAATTGAACGTAAGTTCAAAACAACAAGATATCTGTGATTGAAATATCTGAGTACCTTTAAACCTGGGAATGCAGCCCATATTCTAGGGGTAAAAGGAACACATATGGTCACACAGGCCTATTAATAGACAGGGGATATTTTATATTCCATTAACCCTACAGTACCCAAGCTATGTAAATATTTGACAGAGAAACATAAAGCCAAAAACTGTTCCCAGTAGACATAAGTATCCAAAGGATATGAACAGTTCTCAAAAGAAGAATAATTATAAAAAATCAAATGGCAGCATGCTCCAAATCACTAATAATAAGACAACATTGAGGTTTCACCTTATGCCTTGCAAAGGGTCAAAGATGACAAAAGATGCGTATAGTCAATATTTGAGAGGTGAGAGGAAGAGAGGAAAACTAATGTATTGTTGGTTGAGCTGAGAATCAGCGTCAAATTTATTTTGATTTGGAAAGCAATTTAGAATTATTCAAATAAACTAACAAAAATGTCCATATTCTTTAACCTCAAGATTTTGTTTCTAGGTTTATACTTCAAGGGGGCCATTGATAAGAAGAAAGTCCCCTTATACAATAAAACATTTATAGTCGCACTTTTTCTGATGACAAAGAATTGGAACCAAAATTGATGGCCTATCAATTTAAGAATGGTAAAACAAATTGTGGTATATGAATAGAGTGGAATATTACTGTGCTATAAGGAATGGCATGTTATGGAGATAGAGGAGGGGGAGAATACTGGCATAAATTATGATAAAGCAAAACAAGAGATACCCACTAAAACATTTTTAAAAAGAAGTTCTATGGACTGATGAATCCATTTATCTCAATAAGACAGACCAAGGGTGAGGTAATTCCAGTAAGACTTTGAAGATTTGTAGGAGCCACTGAAACTTATAAAATTACTTCAATCTTGACAAAGAACTCTTGTAAATGATAAAGCACTATACAAATGTGAGATATATTAGTTTGGGAATCACTAGCCAAGGGTCACACACTTAGAAAATCAAAGTTGGAAAGATTTTAGCAATGCTATAGAGTTTGACCTGCTCATTTTGCAAATAAGTCAAATAAGATTCGTGGAGGTTCTGGAGTTACTCAAGGTCATACAAGCAGTACAGAACAAATCTGACATTTGGAACCAGGTTTTTTCAACTCCCAAACAAGTGGTTTTCTTTTTTCAACCATACCAAGCTTCTTTTAAATGAACTAATTAACGAAAGACTTCATGACCATGAGTGAAATTATTTTGTAAAATAAACAATAACCTCATTAAATTTGATTCATAAGATTGTTTCTATTGTGAATTTGACTCAATATTCATTATTTACTTTGCTGTTTGCCAGTTAAAACATATGCATCTATACTAATCTTTCTCCATAGAGCTTTTCTCTATTGCTACTCCTAAATAACTTGATAAAGTCATAAAATCCTGCCCAGTCTGCTCACTATGAATTCATGACAACTATCTTGACAAAATGTTTAATCTAAACTCCTTGGAGTCAGGGACTCTTTCATTTTGCTTTATATTTTCAGTCTGAACAATGCCTTTCATTAAAAGGGCACTTAAACACTCTGCTGAACTGAATTCAATTATTCACATCTTCAACACCTACATATAGAATACAAATAAAATTCTTAATTCTTTAAACAAAGATAAAGCACATTTGTCTTTTATTAAATACTCTTATAAATTATCATGTGAAGTATAATATGTAAAAACAACAACAACAAAATGTGTAACATAGTGTCCAGAGAAAGAATGGTGGAGTTAAGAAGTCTTGGGTCCAGGTCCCATTCCTGAGCTATACTGGTTTTATCATCCTGGGTACTGCTCTTCTCCATCTTCCAGTGCTGGCCCACTGAGATCAGAAACTGCAGAGCAGGTACTGATCTGCATTAATACCTTCACTTGGAGTTTCCTACCCTCATTAAGTCACTCACAGGTCTCATCCAAAAACCCTTATAAACACAGCCACATCCTTTTCTTTCTTTCATGCAGCACAGAGTACATTTAACTAATGTCCATAATGTATGTTATTTCCTCTTCAGAAGGAACCACCCAACATAATCCACAAACTGATTTGGTGAATTTCATGACAGTTAAAGCAGCATACTGACAATTTACTTATAACACTTATTTCCAATCTAAAAAGTGACAACAAACTTGGTTTTGATTTTAGGGAAAGAAATTGATTCTGAACTGATACCAAATGAGGACATTTTCAGCTGAAAACCAATTTTTTAAACAAGTGTGTTTATATCAAAGCAAACATTAATACAAAAAAAAGAGAAAGAGAGAGCTGAAGCCTGCATTTGACAGCACTGGGAGAGAGAAGGCAGGATTTTTCTTAGCTCAAGCTGCTAAAAGGATAACAGCTTGTTGGTTTTGTACTAAAAAAAAAAAAATCGCATGGTTTTCTCATCTTTTGGAGGGAATATATATGTGTGTGTGTGTATATGTATACACACACACACACACACACACACACACATATATATATTTGGAGGGTGGAAGGCAAGGCAATTGGGGTTAAGTAACTTATCCAAGGTCACAGAGCTAGTTGAATGTCAAGTGTCTGAGTCTCGATTGGAACTCAAGTCCTCATGATTGCAGGGCTGGTGCTCTATTCACTGTACCACCTAGCTGCCCTGAGAATATTTTTTTAAAAAGATGTTTCAAAGCACTAATTAAAATTTCTGTTAGCTATCAAGATTGTGATTTCATTGATGCTGGCCATAGCATTGTAATAAGCAGTAAAAAATGGCACCAGAAAAAAAAATGTCCATATCGCTCTGGGGTGCACAGGTAAATAAAAACTAGCTCTACATGGGGAAAATGTATGAATGACATTTTAAAAATTTAATATGCAGTATTTCCATTTTCTCCATTACTTTCTTAAGTCTAGACAACCAAGAAAATAATAAATCAAGGTCAGATTTTCAGCATTCGCCACTTTCCATGGTAATAATGCTCACATTGGCTTTCCTGAGCTCTTGGTACTTGCGCCTGCACACCTGTGGCACAGTTATGTTCTATAAATTTCAATTGCAAAACCTCCAAAGAAATGCATGATACACAATATATGTAGTAATTGTGGTTGAATGCACAAGATAGGAGAACAGAAAACATACAAAAGGATAAAATCTCATGAATTAAGATGAGAAAATATAAATATTTACAGTTTTCATTTAGCATCTGTGCCACTTCAGCTAGCCCAAGAAACTCATGGGATTGTGACCCTGGTTCCAACTACAGGAATTTCCTACAGCAGTGACTAATGTTCCCAACCCTGAAAGAAGTGGCACACACTGATTCTGCCCAGTCAACCCAGGGAAAGATGGATGCAAGACAAAATAATCTGGCAAGGCAAAAGGTATGTCCTATGTGGCAAACAAAACCACAGTCTAGAGAGCAGAAAAGGATCAGGAGCCTAGAGAGAAACAGATAGTGGAGCCTAAAGGAAAAAGGAATGGAGGCCTACTTGGGACTAATCCTCTCACTGCCAGACTTTTCTTAGGTCATAGACTCAGGGGCCTTCAAACCCCATAATCTGCAATGCAAGAGGGATACAACACCTATCCCACAAAACATGACCAAAGACTTTGTGCAGAAACATTCTAGAAGAGACCAAAGGAGAAATAAAATTCTCTAAAGGAAAAAGAATAAGAATGAATTTAAGCCAGATATCAGTGTTTTCAACACAGAATTTTAAGCACATACACAGAGAAGAGTAGGAAAAACAGAATATAACATGGATAATGTCTCCAAAGAAATAATGATGTTAGGATAAAAAAAATGAACATGCAACGCAAAAATATGGAAGTGAAAGAAAATTTGGTAGAAGAGAAGCAAAAGGCAACAACATTCTCTATATAAGTCACAGTGAGTGTTCTTGAAGACAGGATGCACCTTAAGGATCATATGCCTCTCAGAAGAACAGGAAAAAATTTACAGTTTGAATACCATGACAAAGGAAAAATACCCCAAACTCCCCATTACTACTGAATGCAGTTAATAAAATATTGATGAAGAAAATTCAGAGATTGGTAACAAGAAAAAAAAATAACTCCTTAATTTGAATTCAGGTAATAGTTCAGTTTCAGTAACAAACTACAATTTTTGTAAGTGGTTAGGAGAAAGGATTTCAAATATGATGGAAAAGCATTTAGAATTACTCAGAATTATTCCAAATTCATGGAAAATCACAAGGAAGACATTACAAAAAGCAAAGGAACTTAACTGTAACCAAAAATATCTTATTCTGCAAATCTGAGCCTAGTTGTGAAAAAAAAAGATAGATGTTCAACAAAGGAGGAAAATTTGGGGCATTCCTATAAAAAATGAAAACAGATGGTCATGAAAGAAAGAAAGGGAGGAAGGAAGGAAAAAAAGGAAGGAAGGAAGGAAGGAAGGAAGAAAGGAAGGAAGGAAGGAAGGAAGGAAGAAAGGAAGGAAGGAAGGAAGGAAGGAAGGAAGGAAGGAAGGAAGGAAGGAAGGAAGGAAGGAAGGAAGGAAGGAAGGAAGGAAGGAAGAAACTCTTTTGTTTGGCATTTTAAATTCCTTCCTAATCTAGGTCTAGTTTGCCTTTCCACGATTATTTTACATGATTTTATTTACACATTCTTCATTCCAACTAAACTTGCCTATTTGGTATTTCCCAAACACGGCACTACATCACCTGCCTCCATTCCTTACTCCCACACCCTTGCCTGACATGGACTCCATCACCTATACCTCTTAGAACATCTACCTCCTTCAAAGTTCAGTTCATATGCCACCTTGGAAGCCTCTCCTGGGCTCTAAAGGTGTCATTGCTTTTTTTTTGCCTCAAATATCTATGCTTATCCAGTTATATTTTGCATTTCCCCCATGAGACAGTAAATCCTGTGGGGGCAGGGATTTTTGTTTTTTATTGTTTCTTTGTATTCTTTTGTTATTGATTCTTTGTATCTCTGGCATCTAGCATAGGGACTTGTATATATTAGGTGCTTAATAATTATCTCTTGGATTGGATTAGATTGAATACTACCCCAGAATCCATTCCTCTCTCTGCTTGCTCCAATAACCTTATGTCTCTATTTCCTAATATATTCAAACAAAGAAACATTTTTCTGACTCTTGCCCCAGGTATAAAAATCCTGCGTTATGTCTTGTCAACCCTACACATGAATGGGAAAAAAGGAGTGAGATTCAAATACAAACTGTGTCACCTCTTATCTGCATGATCTGGGCAAGTTATTTAACTTCTCTAGGACTCAGTTTTCTCATCTGTAAAATATTTGACTAAATAACCTCTAAAGTGCCCCTCCCCTCCAAAAAACCCCTAAATACATGCACGAAAAAAGTCACATGGCCTATTTCCCATCAATTTGCATCCTTTAAAGAGCTGCCAAAGTGAGATTCTAAAAATGTGAGACCATGCCTGCTCCTTGTTCAACACATTCCAATGGCTCCCCCTTGCCTAATAGGCTCAAACAAACATTTCTCTTTGGCATTTACAATCTTTCAAAAAGACAACTTCAAACTACCTTTTGAAGTTTATCATGCATTACTCCCTGTCATGTGCTCTCTGGTCCAGTTAAACTGGCTGTCCTGGCTATTCTTCACATGCAACACTACAATCATCCATTTCTGTGCCTTTGGACAAGTTGTCCCCCATGGCTGGAGCAAACACCTTTTACTTCCACCTCTTATAATCCCTAGCTTCCTTCAAAGTACAGCTTGAATGTCACCTTCTACAAGACACCTTACCTCATGGTCCCAGCTGCTATTTTCTTTCCCTACTTAGAGGCAGCTTGGGAGCACAATGGAAAGGGAACTTGGCCTGGAGTCAAGAAGACATGATGATTTAGACATAAAGGGCGAGATAAGCAAATTAAGGAAGCATAGACAAATTTACCTGTCAGATCTGTAGATAATGGAAGAGATTATGATCAAATAAAAGATAGAGGGAATAGTGGGAAGTAAAATAAAGTATTTTGATTACATTAAATTAAAGTTTTCACAGAAACAAAACCAATACACCCGAGAGTAGAACGAAAAAAAAAAATTTGGGGAAAATTTGCAGCAAATTTCTCTGATAAAGGACTCATTTCATATCAAATATAAGGGGAATTGAATAAAGTTTATAAAAATGAGCTAGCCATTCTTCAACTGATAAATGGTCAAGGGATATGAATAGGCAGTTTTCAGAAAAAGAAATCAAAGTTATCTATGGTCATATGAAAAAATACTCTAAATAACTATTGATTAGAGAAATGCAAATCAACACCACCACCTCACACCTATGAGATTGGCTAAAATGATGGAAAAGGAAAATGACAAATACTAGAAGGAATGCAGAAAAAAATGGGACATAGATGCACTGTTTGTGGAGTTTTAAACTGGGCTGGTCAATATAGAGAGCAATTTAGAATTGTGTCCAAAGGTCTTGTCTGTAGTAGTGATCAAAGAGATCCAAGAAAAAGGAAAAAAAGATCTATATATCTACAAAAATATAGCAACTTTTTTTTGTGGCAGCAAAGAATTGAAAATTGAGAGAATGCCCATCAATCGGGGAATGACTGACCAAATTGTGGTAAACAATTGTGATAGAATACTATTGTGTTATAAGAAATAATCAATAGGAATGTTTTCAGTAAAACATGGGAGGACTTCTACAAATTCATGCAAAGTGTAGTGAGCAGAACCAGGAGAATATTATACACAGTAAAATAATTTTATAATGGTCATCAACTATGAAAGACTTGACTACTTTGATTTTATACAAGGACACAAGACAATACCAGAGAATTCATGCTATTTATCTCCAAAGAGAACTGATAAACTCTGAATGCAAATTGAAGCATCATTTTTTCACTTTATATTTCTTATTTTTTTGCAATATGACTAACATGGAAATATGTTTTGCATGATTTATCCTATATAATTGATATCACTTTGCTAGCCTTTTCAGTGGATGGGGGTAAGGGTGGAATGGAAGGATCATTTGAACTCAATTTAAAAAAAATGTTAAAAATAAATAAATAATAAATTTATTTTTTAAAATTAAAGGAAAAAGAAGACCTGAATTTAAATCTGACACTTAGTGCCATGTGACCCTAGTCAACACGTTTAATCTCTGTCTGCCTGTTTCCTTGACTATAAATTGTGCATAGTAATAGTCCTTACCCACTTGAGTTGTTGTGAAGATCAAATAAAATAATGTCTTTTTTTTTTAAGGGGAGAGACAAGGCAATTGGGATTAAGTGACTTGCCCAAGATCACACAGGTAGTACTTCTGCAGAGTGTCAAAGGTCACATTTGAATCCAGGTCCTCCTGACTCGAAGCTGGTGTTCTGCCCCTAAAGTAATATTTCTAAAGCACTTAACACATTTTTTTGTGTAAATGCTTAATAAATTCTTGTTTTCTTTCTTACCTTCCAGAGTTACTTTTGCATTTATTTTGTATTTAGTTATATGTACATATATTGTCTCCTCAACCAGAATACAAACTACCTGAAGGCGCCAACTGTTTTATTTTTGTTTTTGTCTTTGAAGAACCTTGTGCCATACCTAGAATACAGTAGATGTTTCATGTATGCTTATTGATTGAATTTAACCAGAATAAGCTTATAAGATCTTTTTAACTTCTCCCCTTAACTTTTTCAATAGAAATCGTTTCAAAAAGTTTGTACTTTTTCAATCTTGAGCCAACCTCTATGCCTTTTTTTTAGGGCTAAAGGACTTCATTATAACAAATGACTTTATGGCAAAAGGTCTTCCATTTGTTGTCTAAACTATCATGTGAACTCCAGTCACTTCAAAGCCCTGTGGCTTTGGCCCTTAAACCTAAACCTCCTTGTAACATTTCTTTCACCTCCACCTCAATGGTGTCACAACAATAGTCTCCTCCTCCTAGCCTAGTTTCTCCTTGATGTTCAAACCTAGAGCCCCTGGTGAAGAGCTCATCACATTCTTATTTTCTGGACTCTGGCCCAGAACTCATTGGAAGAGTTAAGAGGAATGACCTGGCATCATTTTGTCAAAAATTAATTGACCCAATAAATAGTGGATAGTTTTTTTTTGCTTCCACTTAACTTCCCATTATAATAAGTTTCTGAGTCAATTACAGTTGTCCTACCCCTATCATAGGGAAAAACTTTGTAGGCTCCAGGTCTCACAATAGTTATTTTTAATGAATAAATGGAAAACAATTTTCTTCATCAATAAGACTGCAATGTGATACCATTTATATAGCCTTAGGAAGGTTGCAAAATTTAAAAAAAGTTCAATATAAAAAGAGTATTGACTAAAGGAGGTGATAAGACTGATGATGAATAATAACATATGAATAATTAATGCCAAGATATCAGTATATATTGGTTTATGGATTGATAAAAGGTAAACTACCCAATTTCTATGAGAGAAACTCCTTTTATAATTATGAGAGAGAATTCTATCCTGGTGATAGAACAATAACCAAACTTCGCTTTCCTGTTGTATATGATTTTTAGCTTAGAGAGGGACAGGAAAATCTGTTTTTGCAACCTCCTATGAACTGAAAATCTCTAATAATAGACACTTCTTTCTGTATATTCTCGAGTTCCATTATAATTGATGCCTAAAATAATGATCTAAGGCCTCTAATTTCCAGAATAGCCTTATGAATCACCGAACAGAGATATATTCTGTTCAATAGAGTAGTAATACTAAGTGTATTTTAAGTATTACAAATGCTATTAATTCATGTAAAATGTGTATGGTGGTTCTGTTAACCTTACTATTCTATTCTCTGACCATGCCAGAGAACAAAGACAATATTTTACATTCTGTTAGAAAGCTTGGATCATAAGAAAACACTTTTTAAAGTCAACTTAGAAATTATGATCTTCAGTTGTGTTCACTCTCCCCAGACAAAATGCATTAGAGAACTCCTGACTTAATCAGAACATAAGTGCTTCCCCAACCTCCTTCTACCATGGGAATCATCTATGGTGATATACTTTTATTTTTTTTATAAGGCAAGACCACCTTCATAAAGCAACCTCCCAAACCAATCTCTTCCCTCCATTGTTGTTATTTTAATCATACTCTTCCACAATTTCTCAATTGTTGGAAAATTAAAGAAATTGCTATCCCCTTTCTTCTCACCCCTCAGCTAGAGAGGGCTTCAACATTATTTTCCCTCTCCCCCTTGCTGCCTTTATTCCTGCAGAAACCAATTTTAAATGTCATCTTTCCCATGGAAAATATTGATTCACTCACAGGGGAGGATAGGTTTTAGTTCTCAGCTTTTAGAGTTGAGAATATTACTTCAGATTTACCTCCTGCCTTTCTTCCAATTCTCTAATATCACCTCTAACCTTTAAGCTCTTCAGATACCTTTGCCTCTTAATGATCCCCTTTTATTTTTTCCTTTATCCCTCTGGACAGTTTCTTATGATTTCTTTTTAAATAACGGTCTAAGACTGGAAAGAAAGAGAGCTCTGATTTCTGACCTAATATCTTCTTTTTAAGGTTTGATTTCTCTATTAAATTGGTGTTGCTCCATCATCTCTGGGGAATCTGCTGAATTCTATTTTCCACTAATAAATTTTCCATAGACAATGAAACAAAACTAATACTGAACATATTGGAACGAAATTATCTAATTCATAAAAAAACTGAAGTGTAAAATGGCATAGAAAGTAAAATAATTAAGCATAAAAATTGTAACGTTCTCTCAGAGATGAATATCTAAAAGAAAAATAAGCAAAAAAAGCATAAAACTAAACAGAATTATTGAAAAAGTTAGACTTGAAGGGTTTTTTTCATTCTTTTGAATTGAGAACTTTAAAATGGTATAGATATTTGTCAAATTTTTATTGTATCTTTACAAAATACACCATGCCATATGAAAGTCCATAGATAAGTGTAAATAGATATAAAAGGCTGAAATATTTATCATATTTATATATAACACAATAAAATAGAAATTAATACATGGAATATAAGCAAAAGATAGACACTTAAATGAATATTCAATAATGATATAGTGAATAAATAGGTTAAAGGAACAATTAAAAAAACTGTGAAAAAATTATAACAAAGACATAATATATTCATATTAGGGGGAATGTACCTAAGACAATTCTCAAAGAAAATTTATCTCTCTGAAAATATATATTCACATTTTGTAAAACAAAGGGCTAATGAACTAAATATTCCATTCTCAAAAATAGAGAATTAAAATATTTATTATATAAAATTAAAAAGGTCTTACACAAATAAAATTAATGCATCTGAGATAAAAAGAAGCATTGGAATGGGAAAACCCATATCAAATATCTTGGATAGAAGTTGGGTATTCAAGATATATACATATATACAACTAATAACAATATAGAGAGACATACATAGATACAAGCAAACATGGGTATGTCTATATGTCTACACAAACACATATTCATACACATTTAGGTATACATATATACAGAGAGATAAGTGGTCAAATAATATGAACAAATAGTTCTCAGAACAGAAAATATTTACAATGCTATGAAAGAATGTTCCAAATATTAATGATAAGAAAATTACAAATCAAAACACTCTGAAGCACAGCAATACACTGCTGGTGGGTCTATGTATTAAAACTATTTTTGAGAATAATTTGGAATTATGCCTTAAAAAGTTTCTAAAATATCTATATTCTTTAAGCCAGGGATCCCAAATATTCAATGCCTCAAAGAAAGGGTAAAGACAAAACAGTCCTAAATTTTCCAAAATAGACATAAACTCGCTTTTTTTGTGTTAGTGAATAAGTACAAATTAAGTAAATACCTATTTATTGGGGAATAACTAAATAAAGTATGGTATATAAATGTAATTGAATACTATTTGACTACAGGCAATAAGTACAAGGAATTTCATGGGAATACATAGGAACTGATACAAAAAGATAGAAGCAGAATTAGAAAAAAAAAGTATATGCAATTCCTACAACAATGTAAAAAACAAACCAATGATAAAATAAAACTGAAAATTTTATTATACAGACAAACCTTGAGTCCCAGAGAAGCTATGAGAAAACATACTTCCCTGTTTCACTGAAGGAGTGAGTATTGGTGTATGATGCTACATTTAATATCATAATTTGTGGTCAATGTATTATTTGGCATAATGCTAATTCATCAAGATCCAGGAAGGTCCAAGAAGGTTCCTACAATCACCAAGGTACTGGAAGACTTCCTTAGAATTAGGGGGCTTTTGAAGACATTCCCAAAATGATGCTCTATGAGTCTATGGTTAGGAGACATCTTTCATTTGTAGAATCAAAAGCACTTGAGAATTGATTGCATTCTGGGAGTAAGGTAAAAGGAAGAATGAAATTTGATTCCAAGGTTATTAGCCTAGGTGACTAAGACCCTATTACCATCTAGAAATTCAGAGATGAGGCAAAGGACCAGATAATGAATCTAGTTTGGGATGTACTGAGGTTAAGATGCCAATGGGAATTATAGGAAAAAAATTATCTAGCAGTCATTTGGAAAGGTTAGAACTCTTGAGACAGTTTGGGAACATAGACAGTTTTAGTGGTTATTTGCATAAAGGTGATAATTGAAGTCATTGGAATGGATAATATCAATAAGGGAGATAATTTAGAGAGAACAGAAGGTAGTTGAGCATAGAACCCTACACACCACCTATGGTTAAGGGGGGTGGGAAGAGGATAGTAATAAAAAAAAAGAAAAGAATAGAGTAATCAGAGAGCTGAACTTTGAGAGCTCATTGTCATGAAAATCAAAATAGAAGAAAATATTACTTTAAGAGATGTTGGCACAGAAAAATCAGAATAGAGTACAGAAAGCCTTTAGATTTAATTACAAAAAAGATCAGTATAACTCTGGTCAAGTCACTTAACCCTGTTTATCTCAGTTTCCTCATCTGTAAAAGGAGCTAGAGAAGGAAATCGCAAACCACTCCAGTATCTTTACCAAGAAAACTCCAAAGGAGGAGCGGCTAGGTTGCATAGTGAATAGAGCACCAGCCCTGGAGTCAGGAGGACCTGAATTCAAATCCGGCCTCAGACACTTAACGCACACATACACACACACACACACACACACACACACACACACACACAGACATAGCCATGTGACTGTGGGCAAGTCACTTAACCCCAATTACCCTACCTTCTCCCCTCCAAAAAGCAAAAACAAAAAAATTTAAAAAAAACAACTTCAAATGGGGTCATGAAGAGTTGGACAAAATTGAAACAACCAAATGCAACAATTATTGGCTTTGTTCAGAGCTGTTTTGATAGAGGTGTTAGAAAGCACAGGAATGAAGTACAGAAGAAATTGTAGATTCTTTCTAGAAGTTTTTCCTCAAAGAAAGAGTGATGGGATGATTTCCTAAGGGAAGTTGGAAGTAAACAAATGAGAAAAGGGAGGGTGGCAGTTTTTTTTTTTTAACCTTGTGTAAATTTATTCTAAATAATACATAGAATATACCATAAAATGCAATGTAGAAATTATGTTGGAAGCTATACCAATGGACAGAATACTCAAGCAAAAGAATGAAGAGAGAACAAAGAAAGGACCGGGTTCAGAACCTCTGAGAACACATTAAAGGATTAAAAACTATGAAGAGAAGCCAGCAAAGGAGTTAGAGGAGTGGCTTCTAAACAAAAGAGGACAAAAAGAAAACAGGAAGACGCATACCAACATTTATGTATGTTGGCCTCAATACTGCCAAACTGTTGTCCAGGTTTTCCCTGCAGTTTATGTAAATCAGTGAGTCCTTCTACTCAAAAAGTTCAAGCACAACCCAAAAGCTTTTGCTCTCTAGAGAACCTGTCCCTTTGTGGTTTTTCCTTTCCTTGCTATGGTTCCTTTAAAAAATTATCTACCTAATGCATTTAACAGCACTCAATAAAACATTGTGCTAAATAAAACTACATAAAAAAAATCACTTCTATGTATAGACAACAAAACCTAACAAGAAGAGCTAAAAAAAGAAAATCCATTTTAAAAACTACAGAAGCTTTAAAATATTTTGGAATTTATTTGCCAAGGTTCATTCAAAGACTACAGAAATCATTATAAAATACACTTTGAAGAAAAAAAAGGCAGACAAATAACTAAACCATTAACTGCTCATGGATAAATTTAATCAATATAATAAAAAGACAATATTAATTAAATTAATTTATTTATACAATGTTGAATGAAACTCACAAAAGAATATTTTATAGAGGTAGAAAAAAATTCATATAGAGGAGCAAAAGGTCAAGAATCTCAAGGATAACAATGTTAAAGTGGAAAGGAATGGGATCTTTTAGTACCAGATCTCACAATAAAAAGTAGTAACCACTAAAATAATTTGTACTAGTCTAAAAAAAATATTGTTCAGTGGAATGGATTATATTCAAAAAAGCAGAAGCAAACAAACAGCAAATAGCAGTAACATTGTGTCTAATAAACTCAAAGACCCAAGATACTCACAGAAGGACTCATTGTTTGACATAAACTGCTGAGGGAAATTAGATTTAGACTAACACTTCATGCTATACACCAAGATAAGCTATAAATGGATACATGCTCTAGATATAAAAGGTCACAAATTAGAAGAGCAAGGAAAAAATTGCCATTCAGTTTTATGGATAAGGGAAGAGTTTATGTTAACTAAACAAATAATGGGGAGGATCACACAAGATAAAACAGACAATTTTGATTATGTAAAACTTAAGATAAACACTCAAAAGATATGAGACAGTTTTTTTAATTTAATTTATTTGTTTTTAGTTTTCAACATTCACTTCCATAAGATTCTGAGTTACAAATTTTCTCCCCATCTTACCCCTCCCCCAACCCCAAGAGAGCATGTAAATTGATATAGGCTCAGCATGTACATTCATGTTAAATCTATTTTCACATTAGTCATGTTGTGCAGAAGAATTAGAACCAATTGGAGAAAACATGAGAAAGAAGAAACAAAAAAAGTGAGAAAAAATAATATGCTTCAATCTGCATTCAGATTCCATTATTCTTTTTCTGGATGCGGATATCACGAGTCTTTTGGAGTTGTCTTAGATCCTTGAATGGCTAAGAAGAGATAAGTCTATCAAATTTAGTCATCTTATAAATATGACTGTTACTGTATACAATGTTCTCCTGGTTCTGCTCATTTCACTCAGCATCAGTTCATGTAAGTCTTTCCAGGTTTTTCTGAAGTGGACCTGCAAATCATTTCTTATAGCACATAAGTATCCCATTACCTTCATATACCACAACTTGTTCAGCCATTCCCCGGCTGATGGATATCTTATCAGTTTCCAATTCTTTGACACCATGAAAAGAGATGCTATAAATATGTTTGTGGATGTTTGTCCTTTTCTCATTAATATGATCTCTTTGGGATACAGACCTAGAAAAGGTATTGCTGGGTCAAAAGGTATGCATAGTTTTATAGCCCTCTAAGAATAGTTCCAGATTGCTCTCCAAAATGGTTGGATCAGTTCACAACTCCATCAACATTCATTAGTGTTCCAATTTTCCCACATCTTCTCTACCATTTATCATTTTCCTGTTTTGTCATGTTAGTCAATTTGATAGGTCAATGTGGCACCTAAGAGTTGTTTTGATTTGCATTTCTCTAATCAACAGTTATTTATAGCATTTTTTCATATGACTATAGAAAGCTTTAATTTCTTTATCTGAAAACTGAACAGGCAGGTTTTAAAGAAAAAATAAAATCTAAGCTATCAAAAATCTTATGAAAATACATCCTCCAAACCAATAATTAGAAAAATTCAAATTAAAGCAATTGTGAGGCTCCTTACATTTAGCAGACTAGGAAAGAAGACAAAAGAGGAAAATGATCAATGTTAGAGGGAATGTGGGAAAACACTGAACACTAACACTCTTGGTGGAGCTGGGAATTGATCTGGTCATTATGGAAAGAGATTTGGAAACTTCTCCAAACTGTACTTATTCTTTGTTTGAACAGTAATAATACAAAATCTGTACCTGTAAAGAAATCCAATAGCAAAAGAATCTCTGTGCATAAAAATTTGTAATAATAGCTCTTTTGTGGTAATAAAAATTGGAACCTAAGAAGGTATTCTTTTATTTGGGAATTGGATAATCAAATTATGGTGCGTGTATGTAATGGAATATAAGTGTGCCAGAAGAAATTATGAATTGAACAAATTCATAGGAAGCACTATGAACTGATATAGAGTGAAGTAAGCAGAACTAGGAAAACAAATTATTCAAGGATATCATCATGATAGATAAAAATAACTACATATTTGGTCAATACCATGCTGAACAAGAGTTCCAAAGAGAAAATGGAAAATACCGCTCACCTTGTGTCAGAGAAGTAATGAACATGGCAGAAACGAATGTACATTTTTGGCCATGACTAACATATGAATTTATAGCTATAGATATCTATTGAGAGATTTTTTGAAAATTGATCAATGGGGACAGGATAATAGGAGAGCACCATCTCCTCCACATGCCTGGGATGCTTTCTATTTTCATCTCTGCCTCCTGATTTCCCTGACTTTCTTCAAGTCTCAACTGAAGTCCGACTTTCTGCAAGAAGCCTTTAGTGACCCTCCTTGATGCTGTTTCCTCTTTCCTGCTTAACTTCAAGTTAGCCTGTATAGATCTTGTTTGTACATCTTGTTCACACGTGATTTCCCCCATTACAATATGAGCTCCTTAAGAGCAGGTATTTTCTTTTTCTTTTCTTTATCTTCCTAGTGCGGAGCACAAAGTAGATGCTGCTTATGGAGTGGCATTGTATACATTGTTCTCCTGGTTCTGTCCACATCACTCTGCATTACTTCATACTCTACTCAACATTCTCTACAACTATTTCTTTCATAATTATTCATGACATAATATTATTCCAGCAGATTAATATAACACAATTTGTTTAGTCATTCTTTGATTGTCTAAGGAACAATCTAAGGCATCCCCCTGTATTCTATTTCTTTTTTTAAACCTCATTTAAATCCCTCTTTCAGGATTAAGATGTTGGTTTTGTATGCAACTATTTTCCACTAGGTATTATATTCTCCCTTAATCCACCCTTGGCTATTGATATGGGAATCATTTCTCATCAGTCTTCTAAATGCCCTGATCACTGACCTATTAGAGCAAAGGTCAAATTATGATAAAAATAAAAATGAAAAGATCAAGTCTCCTACTGAGGCAACTCTAAATTTATATATTTAAACAAGATGCTGACACCAAAAAATGGAAATGGACATTAAAAAAAATCAAAGGAGACAATCTTCATTTAAGAAGTTGGAATGATACAGCTAGATGGTGCAGTGCTGGGTCTAGAAGTCAGGAAATCACATCTTCCTGGTTTCAAATCTGGCCTCCGACTCTTACTAGCTGTGTGACTGTGGTCAAGTCACTTAACCCTCTTTGTCTCAGCTTCCTCATGCATAAAATGAGATGGAGAAGGAAATGGCAAATCAATCCAGTATCTTTGCCAACAAACCCCAAAATGAGTTGACAGAGAATTAGACATGACGGAAAAATGACTAACAACAAAACAAAGTTTGTAGCTGCATGCCTGAGTAGATAAAGAATTCTGTTTAAGAAGCTCAACCTGGGACTTTCTGGGAAATGCACTCAAGGGAGTATCAGGACAAATTGTTCTCAGTCTATTCTCAGCTTCTCCAGGTTTAGAGGTCATTATTTTTTTCCTAAAGTGTGTTTGAGATTGGCTTCATGCTTAGACAGAATAGGTGGCATCAGTAAAGTATGACTTTTTTTCTTCCCTCAAAAGTGTTGCCAAAATACCTTCTTCACTTGAGAATGAAATATAATTGTGATTCATTACTTTTCCAGATATGCAAGTACTGCTGGGAGGGATAACATAGTAAGTCCTACTGAGTCAGGAGTATGAATGAATTATCAGATTACTTTTATCTCTGCTGGGCAAAATTCACACACTAAGTGCCGTAGAGAGTGCCAAGGACTCTGTATATGAGGCCTCACAGTCCTTTGTGATCTTGACCCAATTGCACAGCCATCAGGGCAACCCCACTATAGTCGTGTTATGTAGCTCCTTCATCAAAATAAATGTTTAATTAAATTAACAAATCCTTGGAAAGAAAAGCAAAGATAAGTAATAGTGTCACAAATAGATAATACTCATTCCATTTGGAACCCCTGGACTGAATGAAATAATGAGAGCCCTTAAAACCTTAGGTTCTATAAATGGAGATAACTGACTTGAGAATATTGAACACCACTGATTAACTTCACATGGTAATGGAGCTGGGTGGTCCTGAAACAGTTTAGGGTTATTGTCTAATTTGCATTTCTCCTTCTAAAGCTATGGCTACACTTTGTAAAAATTTGACTCATTAATTTGGGGCAATAGTTTATCAATTTACGTGAAAATCAGTCAAATGAGGTCAGCTATCATTATACTGAGGTAGGAAGGGCATAAAATGTTCTATCCTTCAAAAGTTGGGTCACTCCAGCCTTATTTCTAATTGAGATGCTGAGTGCATCCTAGGTCTTATGTTTTTAATAAAAGGCAAGAGCTTTGCTCTTAGCCTATTAGAGGTAGTATATTCAGGAGAAAAGTAAGGTGATGGCAATTGTCCCAGTTCCAGTTGAACTAAATTACATAATTTCACTAGAATTTGATGAAATTTGGTCAGGCCCATTACTTTGATCAACAGCACTATGTGGTTAGCCTCAAAATTACAAGAAGAACAAGTTTGAACTGATTGAATTCATGTAACTCCTATGTATAGTTAAATCTTTATTCACTCAATCAACAGTCTCTGTAATTTTAATGAACTCTTTTACACATGTAATAAAGAAAAAATACTTTCTAAATGCTACTTTTTTGTTTGGATTTTGTTGTTGTTTGCTAAGAGACATTGTTTGGACCTGTGATTTCACTGGTGTGAGGAATTCCTTATATATATATATATATACAACATATACATATACAAATGTCAGAGAGCCACTGGCAGACCAAGTGATTAGCCACAGTCACACAACCAGTACTCTTGAGGGATATCATTTAAACCCAGGTTTCCTGACTCTAAGGCCAGCTATTTTACCAGTTATACCATGTTGCCTCTTTAAATATCAGTCAGTCAAGAAGCATTTATGAAATACCTACTACATGTCAGGACTTGTGCTAGATGCTGGGGATAGAAAGACAAAAATGAAACAGCACCTCACCTTATTCTATTGGGGTTCCCTGGGGAAACAAATTGAATACTTTGATGTTAATATCCACATTAATGAGTTACCCTTGGGTAGAAACTTTAGAATTCCTTGGGGAGAAACTTTAGAATTCAATTCTATATTTACTTTAGGTTCAATTGAAACAAAGTTCCTCCCATGCATTATTAAGCTGGAAAAAAATTAAAAGTTCAAAGTAACAAAAGAAACCAAATTTTATCCAATTTAATAAGACTTGTTAGGACAAAGCTAAATGTGGATTTTTCCAGGAAGAGCTGGATTCAGGTCCATTCTGGATGTGTGATCCTGGTCAAGATACAACCTTTCACTGTCTTAGGAGGCTCTCTAAAAATCAACATTGAATTGATGGTGTCATATTTCATTGAGAGAAAATTTCCTGCTTTGCAAGTTTCCTATTCTAGTGAAATCACAGGTCCAATTATTCTCCCTGTTGTACTTTGTACTCCCAAATAAAAATTATTTTTCTAGCTAAAATTCAAATAATTTATATGTTTTAAAGCACTTTATAACACATCATTTAAGTGACTATGCATCAGCCAATGTGTAAGCAATGGGGACAGGGATACAAAGAATACAACAGACTCTCCCTACCCTAAAGGATTTTGCATTCTAATGGGGAAAATAGCTAGGATATACATAAGTACACACAAAATAAATATAAAGAGGATAAATACAAATAAAAGGGAGGGAAGGAGGTCACTAATTGTTAAGGGTTTCAGGGGAGGTCTCACATAGAAGGTGGTAATTGAACTGTGTCTTGAAGGAAGAAGAGGTTTCTATGAGGTGGAGGTGAGAGAGAATGCTTTCCAGGAGGGGGGCAGTCAATGCAAAGGCACAGAGATGGGTGAGCAAATGTCATGTAAGAAACAGAGAAAAGCAGAATTTGGCTATGTCACAGAGTAGAAAGAGTAGTGCTTGCTATGCAATGAGGATGGAAAGATATGCAAGTAGGAGGGTGTGAAGAGCTTTAAGAACTAAATAATGAATATTTTGTTTGTTTTCTCCTAGTGGCCATGGGGAGTCACAACAATAATGTGAAGTAAGTGGTATAAATATTATCATTCTTAATTACAGATGAGGAAGGTGAGGTTCACATAGGTTTGTTTGAGGTAAAACAAGCTTTCAAGAGGCAGGTCTAGAATCTGATCCCAGCTCTGCAGACTCCAAACATAACACTCTTCATCATACTTTACTTCACCTTTATTTCTATATTCACATAGGTTATGTTTACAAAGATAAAAGTTTTAATGCATTGCTTGGCTGCTCTTCTATGTTGTATATGTGAAAGCTACTTGAGAGAGCAGCAGAGATACTACTGATGGCCAATCTAGAGGGACCCATTGACAACCAGATGCTAAATTTTCCAGAAGCCTCCCCTAAATGGGGTTGGAGGGGCGGCCAGGTAGTACAGCAAGTAAGAGCACCGGCTCCAGTGTTGAGAACACCTGGAGATCGAATCCCGGGCTCAGACACTTAGCACCCACCCAGAAACACCTGGCCGTGTAACTTTGAGCAAGTTACTTAACCCTAATTGCTTAGGGGCGGCCAGCTGGCTCAATGAGTAAGAATACTGGCTCCAGTGTTGGGACGACCTGGAGATCGAATCCCAGGCTCAGACACTCAGCACCACACCCAGAAATAACTGGCCGTGTAACCTTGAGCAAGTTACTTAACCCTGATTGCTTAAAAATAAATAAAAATAAAAAAAAGAATAAATGGGGTTGGAAAAAATGGATCAGAAGTACACATTTTGATAACATTTAACCAGGAATAACACACAAAGAAACCAAAGGTCTCACCCATAGGTTCTAGTTTGCTTAGTTAGAGCTGGAAAGGACCAGGGAGACTGTGTAATCCAAACTGCTTATTATATAGTTGGGAAAACAAACGAGGTGGAGGACTTGCCCAACGTCTTATAAGTAGGAAATGATAAAATATGGATTTAAACCAAGGACCCCTGACTCTATGTCCAGTGTCATTCCCGCTGTATCATAACTCTTGCTCTAACTACTCATTAGCTACTTCACATAGACTAGCATGAGCATATGACATAAACCTCAGTCAGTCGATAAACATTCATTAAGTGCCCATTAGGTGCCAGGAATTGTGTTGTGTTAAAGAAACAAAGTAAAGCAAGACACAATCGCTGAGATCTAGGAGCTCACAATATAATGGGATAAGACAACACATGAAAAGCAAATAAGGGTTGAGGGAGAGAACAAGGGCAGGAAGAAGGACAGTGGAAGAGGGACATGATAAAATCTTGCAGTTGGGGACAAACTTATACAATGGCTAGGCTAGGAGAACCTCTACCATGTTTACCCTCCACTATTTCCAGTTAGAAGGAAGGAGGGGTCCCAGTGGCAGGGGGTACCAAAGTGGTGTGAGTTTCGGAATTGATGTGACCTTGAAGGATTATGAGTTTCTAGAGACCATAATGAAGACCATGAACAGAAGAAAGGTAGGAAATGAAAAACCCAGAGAAGTCTGATGCACCCATTCAAACCCCACCTACCAGTGTCTTCTATAGTAGTTAGGCTATAACTTCTTAGGAGACCCTGTCCTAAGGATAGAAAAATGTGGAGTCTGGGCATAGCAACCTGAAATAGGGACAACATAATTCATTACTTATGTGTTAGTAATGATTATATATGGATATCACATATGTATATATTTTACAAATAAGTGGTTTCCTCAGAGTGGATATTTTCTCCTGTAATGCAAATTATAAAGCAGCAAACCTTAATAGAAGTCAAACCATGCATAATTTCTCCCTCGATCTCTCTCTCTCTCTCTCTCTTTCTCTCTTCATTATATAAATATTATATATATACATATATATGCATTATACATACACATATAGATACGAATGTATGTTATCTATATATAAAGTATATATAGAGCATATATATGTATGTATGTCTCTCCCCACTCTGATTCATTATTCACTGTTCAAATATTTATTAAATTTTTATTTTTAATGTGCATATGAGAGTTAGTGTAGTCTAGTGAATAGAAAGGTGGACTTGGCACCAGGATTACCTGGGTTAAACTTCACCTTTGACTCATACTGTCTTTGTGAATTCTGGAAAAGTCTCAACTTAGTAGTCTAAGGAACTCTTTAAGAAGAAAGCTTGGAGGGGATTTAAAAAAAATTTACACCTATGATTCATCAACATGGGAAACTCACTTTGTAGAAATTCTCCCCACTCGTAAAAAACTTTTGTTGTTGTTCAGTCATGTCCATATTTTATTGTGACCCCATTTCAGGATTTATTGGCAAGTATACTTGAGTGGTTTGAAATTTCCTTTTCCATATCATTCTATAGATGAGGAAACACAGTCAAAGAAGATTATATGACTTGCCCAGTGTCACATAGCTAGGAAATGTCTAAAGCTTAGGAAGTTGAGTCTTCCTCACTTCAGGCCCCATGCTCTATCTTCTGTGCCACCTAGTCACTGCTGAAAAAGGTCTACTTACCTGTAATTTACAATCTTAGATAATTTCCTGCACTACTAAAAAGTTAAACAATTTGTTTGTGGGCACTTAGCTAACATATATCAAAGGCAGGGCAAGCCAAGGTCAGATCTCTAAGACTACAAGGTAGCTCCATGGATAGAGTGTTGTGTTTCCAGTCAGAATGACCTGAAATTCAAATGTCACCTCAGAAACTTATTAGTTGTGTAACTATGTGCACATCACTTAACTGTTTCCTGCCTTAGTTTCCTTATCTATAAAATAAGGATAATAGGAGCACCTGTCTATCAGGATTGCTATGAGGATTGATTGAAGTAATATTTGTGAAGGGCTTTTCAAACCATAAAAGACTAGACAAATGCTAACTTTTATTGTTTTGATTTATTATGAAAGACCTCCTCTCAGACAAAGAATAACAGAATGGTAATTCAGACTATGGAAAGAAAAATTAAGAGAATAAGTCTAAAAATACAAAAATTGATGTTTAGCCCAGGCTGTGAGAGGAGAGAGCTACCTAATGGATTCTTTGTTTTGCAATGTCAGAGTAGGAAGGATAAAGTGCCACAGGCCTAAATTAGCACCTCTGGAAAAGGAGAAGGTTAGAAATCTTTATTACAGACTAAGAATGTTCCACAGTCACCTAAGGAAGACAATTGAGTTAGCCAGTTGATTGAATGGTCTGTGACTACTTACTGTACTAGCTAATCTCAAAACTTTTTGTAATTATTGATCATTTTCCATCTCTCATGGCTATCTCACTTTGGAAGATTTGAGAGATTTGCATAAGGATTTAAATTTCTGATATTCAAGTAAAATCCCAACTCTTGAAATTCAGGAGGATGAACCAGTCAGCAACAGAGCACATCTAAGGTTTTATGCCTCTTCTTGTTTTTTCTTTCTTGCTCATTTTATAGCTTCTATTCA
Organism: Petaurus breviceps papuanus; assembly: GCF_028583685.1. Taxonomy (NCBI): domain Eukaryota; kingdom Metazoa; phylum Chordata; class Mammalia; order Diprotodontia; family Petauridae; genus Petaurus; species Petaurus breviceps. The sequence continues at coordinate 10,994,609 of NW_027185903.1, forward strand.
GGAAAGAAGGGAAACAATTCCAGGGTAGGGATAATTTGATAAAATCCTGCTCCTGGTTTATGTCCTCAAGGTATACTTCTTTAATCCATCACATGACGTACTTCAAACTGATGGAAGAACAAATTACCAAAGAGTGTGTCTGAGGTTCTACTATTTACAAATAATTATAAACAAATGAATTGTTTACTCAATCTGTTATGTTTAGGTTTTCAATTATGTTCCACTCTTTAAAGTCCTCTGTCCACCTAAACCATTTGATACTTCAATCATTGCTCTATACAAATAATAGGTTCTACGTTGCAATGGAATATTTTTTTTTTCAGATGGAAAGGTTTGGATAGGTTTGGTTTTAGTCATTCCTAAAAGGTTCTATAGAATAGGTTCTACATTGTAATAGAATAAATTTCCATGTGAAAAAGTTTTAATTGCTCAAGTTCTGTTTCAGTGATTATAAAAGGAGTATTAAGTGTAATGAACTCACCAATAAGCCATCTCTTGTCATAGAGCTTGAAGGAAGCATAGCAATTGTTCAGTGCAACCTGCTAATTTTTTACTTAAATGAATAGAACTGAAGGGGAAGAAATGACTTGCCCAAAATAAGAGAGCATGAGGTATCAGAGCCAGGATTTTACCCTAAGTCTTGTGACTCCAAATGTGCTTTATTATTTGGCAACCCTACACACAACTGCCATCCTAGATGGTGTTTTTTTGGTTGATCCACTCTGGAGTCATAGTTACCGTAGTAATTCTCCTGTTTTCAGTCTAACTTGATCTCAACAATGGAGATCTGTAAAACAGAGATAGTGCTAAATTTGCAAAAAGGATGAGATCAGAGATTTAACAATGGAAGAAACATCAGAAGTCATCTTATCCAAACCCTTCATTTTAGAACTGAGGGTACTAACTACAGAAGTTAAAAGACTTGCCTAAAATTGTTATCATCAGAAGCAGACTTTGAACTGATATTCTGATACCAGAATCACTTTTCATTGCTTTAAACCACGCTACCCCTTCTAATTGGGCAGCAGGTACCAGGTCTGAGTCTTGTAGAGATGCTCTGGGGTAATACATGACAGGGTTGGTGGATAGTACCAATGAAATTATGATATAAAATATATGTAATATTTTCTGTGATTTGCATGTGACTTCTCTGCAAAGGATCTGTCTTACATAAATTCACTCAATAAAAAAGAACCAGAGGAGATTGTTTACCTAAGTAACTACTGAGTAATATGAAACAGTTCCTTAGGGAGAAGAATTCCTGACTTATGCAAGTACTTTGAAGTCTGCTGCACTGGAAGAAAATAAAGACCATCCATTACTCATAGAAACCTGAAGCAAGTTATTTTAGCACTTGGAATATACTCTAACAGGGTTAAAAGAACTTCTAAATCCCTATGTGTAACAGAGTTTTATGGGTCAACAACTTTACTTTCAGTAAGATGTTATTGTTGTTGAGTTTTTCCCCCCACAGTCTGCTATTTGTCGTGTTCCCATATTAACTTTTATCATCTCAAACTATGGTTGATACTTGGGCGGCTAGGTGGCGCAGTGAGTAAGAGTGCCGGCCCTGAAGTTGAGAGGACCCAGGATCGGTTCCAGCCTCAGATACTTAACACTCACACACACACACACACACACACACACACACACACAAAACCTGGTCGTGTAACCTTGAGTAAGTTACTTAACCCCAATTGCTTAAAAAAAAAAAAACTGTGGTTGATACAAGGATAAATTTAGACATATCTTTATTAATTATTAAAGTTTCTCAACTAATCTAAACCTTTTAATATTAGTTACTTAAAAAATTGAAGAAACCTCCTTTTGCTAAGTATTCATTCATATCTCTATAAATTAAAACTCCTGGGGGCAGCTAGGTGGCACAGTGAATAGAGCACGGGCGCTGGAGTCAGGAGGACCTGAGTTCAAATCCGGCCTCAGACATTTGACACACCAGTTGTGTGACTTTGGGCAAGTCACTTAACCCCAATTGCCCTCCAAAAAAAGCAAACAATAAATAAATAAAATAAAATTCCTAATCTCCTAGAATCAAATAAATATTTTAAGTTTTTTAATATATAATTAACAAATAAATCAATGAAAATCATTGTAAATAATTATTTTCACTATTTTATTTGTGAGAACACAGAGTAACCTTTAAGTATCTCAATAACTGCAAATGATTTTACCAAGAAAAGTCTTTTCTAAAGAATTCTCTTCATTGAGGAAAGACTGAATATGCACACTCAGTTGTATATAGAAATAGGAGGGAAATGGGGAAATAAAGGGGGAAAATGATAAAAGGGAGGATGGATTAAAGAAGGCAATAGCTAGAAGCAAAATAGAATTTTGAGGAAGGACAGGATAAATATATATATATAAAAAGAAGAATAAACATAAAAAATTTGATTGCAGGGAAATAAGCAGTTGGTAATTAAAACTGTGAATGTGAGTGGTTGGAGTTCACTGATTAGAATGGAAGCACAATTCAGAACAAATTAGAAAACAGCTTCCAGCAATACGCTGTTTCACAAAAGACATTGGTTGGTTGCTATCCTTTCTTCTTGAAGAGGGCCAAAATGACTTCATTATGTTAGAGTCAAGTTACAGAGTTCCTTACAATGGCTGATCAGAACAATATGAACTCAGAATGCTCTACTACAGGTCGCGAACAAATAGTCCATATGAATATTTGGGGTGGATTCCCTAAATTTGCACATCTTACATTTCTCTTGAGTTACTTCAATTCTGCTTGGCTTATACAGCACAGTGTCTTCTGTGAGAAAGGTACACCATATTGGGCAGTTCTGTGCTCCAGTGTCTCCCATGTATACAATAAATTCCAAAGTTCTTCAGAGCGACTTCCTTAAGACAGAAAGACACACAGCATTAAAACAAAGGGCTAGAGTATAATCTAATCTACTTCAGCTGAAGTTAAAAAAAAGTAAGTATTCATAACCATGATCTTAGGCAAAGGAAAAGCAAAAATAGATCTAATTAAAAGAAAGAATGAAGGAAATGAAATTTTGTTAAAAGGTACCATAGACAATGAAGTAATTTAAGAACAATTTATGGTCAGTTTCTCTGATAAAGGCTCATTTCTCAAATATATAATTGAGTCAAACTAACAAACATAAGAGCCATTCTTTAATTGCTAAAGGGTCAAAGAATATAAACAGTTTTCAGAAGGAGAAATAAAAAAATATCTACAGTAATATAAAATGCTCTAAATTACTATTTCAGAATTACAAATTAAAACAACTCTGAGGTTCCATTTCATACCAATCAAATTGACTAACGTGACAGAAAAGGAAAAAGACAGATATTAGAGAGGATTTGAAAAAATAGAGACACTAATGTACTGTTGGTAATCCAACCATTCTAGAAAACAATTTGAAACTACATCCAAACAGCAATCAAATTGCACATACCCTTTAAAAGAGCTATACTACTACTAGGTCTGTATCCCAAAAAGATCAAAGAAAAAAGGAAAAGATTTGTATGTACAAAAAATGTTTATAGCAGCTCTTTTTGTAGTAGCAAAGAATTGGAAATCAAACTGATGCTCATCAGTTGGAGAATAGCTGAACAAGTTGTTTCATATTATTATAATGGAATAGTATTGTATTATAAGAAATGAGGAGAGTGTTTTCAGGAAAAAAAAAAACATGGCAATATCTAGATGAACTGATGAAAAGTGAAATGAGAAGAACCAGGAAACCACTGGGCACAATAAAAGCTACGTTTTAATGATGAGCAACTGAAAGATTGGCTACTGTGACCAATACAATAATCTAAGAAAATTCCAAAGGACTCATGATGAAAAAATGCTGATCTGCCTCTGGAGGGAGAACTAATGAACTAACTCTGAGTGGAAAATGAAATATAATTTTCTCACTTTCTATATCTTTTTTTGCTTTTTTGTGATATGGCTATTATGGAAATGTATTTTACATGATTTCAAATGCATTATTGATATATTACTTGCCTTCTCATTAAGAATGAAAAAAGAGTTTGAAATTCAAAATTTTATTTAATATTTTATTTTTCCCCAGTCACATGAAAAAAAAAATAAGTATTGGCATTTGTTTTTAAAACTATGAGTTCCAAATTGTCTCCTTTCCACCTTCTTTACTCTCCCTCCATTGGGAAGGCAAGCAATTCGATATAGGTCATATGTGTATAGTCATGAAAAACATTTCCATATTAGTCATGGTATAAAAAAAAACACAACCCCCTGCCCAAAAAAAACCTCAAGAAAAATAAAGTAAAAAAAGTACACTTCGATCTATATTCAGATGCCATCAGTTCTATCTCTGGAGATGGATAGAATTTTTCACTGCAAATCCTTCAGAGTTGTCTTAGATCTTTGTATTGCTGAGAATAGTTAAGGCATCCATAGCTGATCATCCTACAATATTGCTTTATGCTGTACACAGTACATTTCACTTTTTTTACCTCATGCAAGTCATTCCAGGTTTTTCCAAGAACATCCTGCTCATCATTTCTTGTAGTACAATAGAATTCCATCATAATCACATATTACAATTTGTTCAGCCATTCCCCAATTGACAGGCATCCCCTCAATTTCCAATTCTTTGCCACCAGAAAAGATATTTTTTATAAATATTTTTGCACATATAGGTCCTTTTACTTTTTGTTTTGTATCTCTCTTGAGATACAGACCTAGTAGTGGTATTGCTAGGCCAAAAGGTATACATGGTTTTATAGCCCTTTGGCATAGTTTCAAATTTGGTTGAACTGAATGATTGAATCAGTTCACCACTCCACCAACAATGTGTTAATGTCTCATTTTTCCCATATTCCCTCCAACACTGGTCATTTTCTTTTTCTGTCCTATCAGGCAATCAAATAGGTATGAGGTAGTGACTCAGAATTTATTTAATTTGCATTTCTCCAATCAATAGTGAGTTAGAGTATTTTTTTCATATGGCTATAGATGACTTTGATGACTTTATCTGAAAACTGCTCATATTTTTTGATCATTTCTCAATTGAGGAATGGCTCTTATTTTTATAAATTTGATTCAGTTTGCTATATATTTGAGAAATAAGGCCTTTATCAGAGAGACTTGCTTCAATTTTTTTCACAGTTGATATTGCTAGCAGTATTTCTCTCTATCATATTTCCCTCACCCCTATTCTATTCTCTCCTTTCAATCCTGTCCTTTCTCAAAAGTGTTTTGCATCTGACTACCCCTTCCCCAATTTTCTCTCTGTTCTATCACCTCTTTTCTCTAATCCCCTTTCCCTCCTACTTTCCTGTAAGATAGATTTCAATACCCAATGGAATGTGTATGTTGTTCCCTCCTTGAGCCAATTCTGGCAAGAGTAAGGTTCACTTACTCCCCTTTATTTCCCCCTTCTGCTTCTCCTCTGTAAAAGCTTTTGCTTGCCTCCCTTATGTGAGATAATTTACCCCATTCTATCCTTCCCTTTCCCTTTCTCCTATTACATCCCCCTGTCAACCCTTAATTTTGTCTTTTTTAGGTATAATCCCTTCATATTCAAGTCATCCCTCTATCTATACATACTCCTCCTGACTGCCCCAATTATTAAAAAGTTCTTGTGAGCTATAAGTATCATCTTCCCATGTAGGAATATAAACAGTTCAAATTTATTGCATGTCTTATGATTTCCCCTTCCTGTTTACTTTTTATGCTTCTCTTGAGTCTTATATTTTAACATTAAATTTTATATTCAGCTCTGGTCTTTTCATCAAAAATGCTTGAAAGTTCTCTATTTCATTGAATGTTCATTATCCCCCAGAAGGATTATACTTAGTTGTGCTGTGTAGTAGATTTCTGGTTGTAATCCTAGCTCCTTTCTTTGGAATCTCATATTCCAAGCCCTTCAATCCTTTAGTGTAGAAATTGCTAAATCTTGTGTTAACCTGACTGTAACTCTACCATACTTGAATTGTTTCTTTCTGGCTGCTTGCAATATTTTCTCCTTGACTTGAAAGCTATGGAATTTGGCTATAGTATTTCTGGGAGTTTTCATTTTTTTGATATCTTTCAGGAGGTTATTGGTGGATTCTTCCAATTTCTATTTTACTCTCTGTTTCCATATCATCAGGGCAATTTTCTTTGATAATTTCTTGAAAGATGATATGTAGGCTTTTTTTGATCATGTTTTTCAGGTAGTCCAATAATTTTTAAATTATCTTTTCTTGATCTATTTTCCAGGTCAGTTGTTTCTCCAATGAGATATTTCACATTGTCTCCTATTTTTCCATTTCTTTGGTTTTGTTTTACTGTTTATTTTTCATAAAGTCATTAGCTTTTGCTCAATTATAATTTTTAAGGAATTATTTTCTTCAGTGAGCTTTTGTACCTCCTTTTCCATTTGGCCAATTTTATTTTTTAGTGAGTTTTTTTTTTTTCCCATTGAATTTGTGTGCCTCTTTTGTTCTGTGTGACCAATTCAGCTTTTCAAGGCATTCTTGAATGGCTTTGTTGTAGCTCTTTTACCATTTGGCTTAGTCTGGTTTTTTTTTTTTTGGCCTTTTGGAGGGCAATTGGGGTTAAGTAAACTTGCCCAAGGTTACATGGCTAGTTTTTTTTTGTGTAGGTGTTAAGTTTCTGAGACCTGAACCGAACTCGGGTCCTCCTGACTCCAGGGCCAACGCTTTACACACTGCACCACCTAGCCGCCACTTAGTCTGTTTTTAATGTGTCATTTTCTTTGGTATTTTTTGTGTCAACTTTACCAAGCTGTTGATTTATTTTTTATGATTTTATTGCATCACTCTCATTTCTCTTTACAATTTTTCCTCTACCTCTCTTGCTTGATTTTCAAAATCCTTTTTGGTTCCTTCCATGGCCTGAGACCAATTCTATTTTTCTTGGAGGCTTTTAATGTAGGAGCTTTGATTTTGTTATCTTCTTCTGAATATGTGTTTTTTTTTTCTTTCTTGTCACCATAATAAGTTTCTATAGTCAGAGGTTTTTTTCTGTTGTTTGCTCATTTTTCCAACCTATTACTTAACTCTTATGTCTTGTTGAAGTAAGTCTCTGCTTCCAGAGTGCACTATCTCAAACTACAGGCATTTTGTGAAGCTGTTTTCAGAGATACTTCTATGGACATGTATGTTTTCAGTTTTTCCAAGGTGGTATGATCTAAAGAGAGGTGTGTTTGGGTTGTGCTTTGGTCTGTAACTGTAAGCATTGTTTTCTGCCCTGGAATGGTGACTAGAGTCCATGTTCCAATGCAGCTGAAAGGTCTGGTGTGTTAATGTTCCTCCTCACCCTGGGACTGCCACCCAGAGCTGCCACCTAGATCTGCATATGGGCAAAGCAACAGAGTCCTGCTTCAGTGCTAGCAAAGAAATCCTGTAATCTACTTCTGATCAGTGATTCAATTCCCCAACCATCTGTTGAATCAGAACTCTGGAAGCAGCGATTGTCATTGCTGATTCAGTGGTTCCCAAGGCCTGCTTCTGCTTTATTTGGGCTGGGTCTATGCTGGTGCAACTGCACTGGACTGTGCTCCACTCTCACTCAGGTGCAACAGACCATTCTTGCTGACCTTCTAAGATGTCTCTGGCTGGAAAATTATTTCACCCCAACATATTGTGGGTACTACTACCCCAGGAATTCTTTTATGGCATTATTTGGAATTTAAAAAGGAAAGGCGGCTAAAAATAAATAATACTTTTAAATCCTCTTTGCAAGATAAAGGTAATACTTTTATGAAGAAAAAAAATTGTCCATCTTTTTTCTGTCTTCTCCAAATTTTTTCATCATAACAGAAAAAAATGTCAGTTTCAAACTATCACTCTAAAAAAATCTCTTTCTGGAATCATTCATCATAAAATTTTCTTTATGTTTCTTCATAAAATAATAGTTGAAATTTATCTCAGTATGTTTTTTTCCTCATCTTCTTTCTTCCTTCCCCATAGTTTCTCTCACATCATCTTTATTATATCTGTCCTATGACTTTCTTCAAAAACTTCCAGTCCCAAATGTCAAATTCTAAAAATTCCATTCGGTACTTAAAGCTATAGTCAATATAGTAGCAGCCTCTGTAGGAGAAGTTTTTGAAAAAGCTGTCATAATACCAATACCTTTCATGATTCTAGGATTCCTCATTACTTGACCATATTTTTTCATTCCTTTTTTATTTCTTGGCCAAGGAGTCAAACCTAAATTCTCAGGAGCTTCTTCTTGACTTCTGAAGTATAGAGGCACTTTCTGCTGGTTATCTAGCATTTAACTGTCTCTTCTGACTTGGCCTCTGGTTGCTTCTTAATCCCTAAATCCTGAATACTGGCATCATATCAGTTTGGCTCTATCTGGATCCTTAGTTTCCATATCTTTCTTGATCCAAACTATACCCTTTCAAATAGCCTTACTTTATCTCTTCCAAGTCTTTTATCTACCACCACCCTCCTTCATAAATAAATACATAAATGATTCCATTGAAGTAATGAATGTAAGAGGTTGCGAAACGGTAGTGTTAAAGTCTAAGTTCTGTTTTCTGAAGTATAAAGATATGTATTTCAATAATTAGATTCCAGTTATATAGTTAATTAATGTTTCCTGGTTAGTACAATAGAAAAAATTATGACATTTTGAGTCAGAGGAACTACCTAGTTTCAAATTCCTGCTGTGTTATATTTCCAAGGACATGTTAAATGTCCTTGGAAAAGGACTTTACTTCTCTGGGATTCAGTTTCCTCATTTGTAAAGTGAATTTCCCCATCTATATAGTGAGAAGATTAAGCTAGAGATCGAAATTTTCTTCCACTTATAGATTCTATTACTTATTAGGCAGTTCTTATGCATAACCATTAGATATGTTGTAATGGTCATATAGCCAGTTTTTTAAAATCTGAATTGACTAACCATAACAATATGCAAATAAGTTAGATGGGGTGGGGGGAAGAACTTAGTCTCCTTAGTTCCCTTACCTATACTATAAGCATCTTATCATTCATTTTCACTGCCAGGGATGTGTGTAAAGCTAGAGGAAGAGAAAAAAAAAATATATATATATATATATATATTTCAAAAGTATGCTTCTAGTAATTCTGGAGAGGCTGTGTATTGAATGTTAGCCTAAGAGCCTAGAAGACCTGGATTCAACTTCCTCCTCTGAAACAAGCTGGTCATGTAACTCTGGGCAAATCACTTTAGCTCATAATATTCTAATCACATCTATAAAAATTTAAGTTGCAGAGAAGATTCCATCCTGCATTTTAGAGAGATTTTCCTCATTCAGTGAGTCCCCAATATTACAAAAATCATAGATCTGATATATACATAGCTCAGCTTCACTAGCAAATAATTTGATTAGATTATATTGTTCAAACCATTGACCAAAATGAAGCTTGGGGTCTATCAGTGAAGTTCAGTTTATTGATAACCTTTCATTAGAATAATTATTTATTTATATGAATTAGTATCTTTAGGTTATACTGGTAAGAAAGTCAATCTATTACTAGATACAACAACATCAGACCTGGATTTTTTCTTAAGAGACTTTACAGGTCTCTTAAACACAAATAACAACATTTTGAGATAGTTATCAATAGTCAATACCAGAATTAGAATTGGGGATGGTGGGGTAGGGGTGGGGGGCTAAGAGGATAATAGGAAGGTCACAAATTAGAGTTAGAAGGGACCTTAGAACTGTTTTAATCTAACCACTTACTTTGACAGATGAAGAAGCTTAGAGCCAGAGTAGTTAAGTGATTTACCTAAGGTACCACAAGTGGTAAGGGGCAGAACCAAGATTTGAAATTAGGTCTTTTGAGTCCAAATTCAGTAGTCTTCCCAGCAAATACTTGTAGGCAGACTGTAACAGCACCCAAAGATACTAGACTTATGAGATGGGAGCAGCAGATCTGGCTTCCATTCCTGGGTTGACACTTATTAGCTGCATGACCCTAGACAGATCATTTCATCTCTGTGGTCCTTAGTTTCCTCTTTTATAAAATGAGAAGGAAAATACAGCAATAACAGTTCTAGTCCCTACTTCATAAAGATGCTGTGGGAAAAATACTGTATAAATCATAAAGTACTACATAAATGAGCTCCTAGGTATCATTATTCTGAGGCAGTTTCCTTCCATTTGATTTAGTTCCATGTGACTTTAACAGGAGGAGGAAAGAGAAGATGGGGGAATGAGTTGGGATTTTAAATTATTTTCCCAAGTTGCAGCTTTTTGAGACACAAAGCTCCTCTATATTTACCTTGTATTAGGGGAACAAAGGCATTATGACTGGAAAAAGTCCAAGCATCTCTGCCCTACTTTGCTTTTTCTGAAGTGTTGAGCTAGAACTTTCCTAATGAAAAAAAGAGAAGGATGAATGCCTCAGCTGATGTTAAGCATATCTTCCAATGCTGTTGTCTAAACACTTGGATTTCTACAGCTGGCCACACTTATCCACAAGCTGTTCTATTCTCTCAATAAAAGTTGCATGGCAGTGGCTAAAAGGAAAAGTATTGTTAGCTATGGATGTCATCCAAATGCTTGGAAGACAGAAAAAATTTTCTCTCAGCATGGTGGGGAACTAATTCTGGGGAAAACAAATCCTATTGCCTGTGCCTGAAGACAAAATTCTTGCAGTGATTCATCAGGACAAAGTTTGAATTCTTTTGCCCATAATAAATAAAGTTCAGAATTTGAATGGCAATGTCATAAAATGAATTTATCAGCATCACCCTCTTTTTTTTTTTTGCTTTTTTTTGGCAGGGGGGGGAGGCAGGGCAATTGGGGTTAAGTGACTTGCCCAAGATCACACGGCTAGTAAGTGTTAAGTGTCTGAGGCCTGATTTGAATTCAGGTCCTCCAGACTCCAGCACTGGTGCTCTATTCACCGCACCACCTAGCCACCCCAAGCATCACCCTCTTTGAAGCCAGAGCAATACAGGCTAAAGCATCCTAAAACATTACATTTTTCTTACTGGCATTCTTGACAAGAAAACTTTCATTTAAGTAAATAATAATTAGGGAGGGGTTTGAGGTTCAGCTGCCATTTTGTCATAATATATAAGAAGGGATTGGACTAGATGGCTTTTAAGGTGTTTTTCACCTCTAAATATAGGATGATTTTTTTTTTTAATAAGCAATCGGAGTTAAGTAACTTGCTCAAGGTTACACGGCCAGTTATTTCTGGGTGTGGTGCTAAGTATCTGAGCCCGGATCTGATCCCCAGGTCATCCCGATGCTGGAGCTGGTGCTCTTACTCACTGTGCCACCTGGCCGCCCCCAATATAGGATGCATTGATACTCTGTATGTCAATGATAATTCACTAATGCAAGAAGCATTTATTATGCATCTACTATGAATGTTAATAAAAGTAGTAATATCATTTACATAGCATCTACTATGTGCTGCTGCACTAAATATTTGAAAATTGTTGTACTTGATCTTCACAACAACCCTAGGAGGTAGGTGCTTTTTACTATACCCATTTTAAATGAGAAAACTGAGGCATACAGGGTTAAGTGACTTTCCCAGGGTCACAAAGCTAGCAAATGTCTGAGGCTAGATTTGAAATCAAGTTTTTTTACTCCAGGCTTAGTGCTTAATGGTGGAGGTGACCATTGGTTTGTTATGTAATGTTGGGGTTTTTTTGTTTGTTTGTTTTCTTCTCAGGAGAAAAAAGAGTACAAAACATTGATTTTGTCCACTTGAGGAACTGTAGGTATTGAAATCCTTACCGGGTTTTAACCAACGTCAGCTTTTTGTAACTTACAGTCTCAGAGAGTGCTCTGGGACATAGTGGGGAGGTGAAAGGCAGTGTGTCAGAAGCAGAACTTGATTCCTGACTCCAAAACTGGTTCCTTTGACTATGTTAGTGTATAATTTTTCCAAACAATTCACATTATAGTATCCAGACAATGGCCTTCTGCCCACTTTCCTACAGGCTGGAAGTTAATTCATACCTTATACCAACAGTGTTTATCTCTCTCATGTAGATAGAGACAAAGGTTCTTGTTGTTACCGTTTGCTGCTACGTGTAGCATTTCCATTACCAATCACTTTTCTAGAATTTTTCTAAAGGCAAGCAAAACTAGCAGAGCTGGCTAGAACATATACCACCCAGAGCTGGGTCTCAGCAACACTGAGTTCCCATTCTTCACTGGCCAATGAGCTTAGCTTCTGTCCTTAGAAAACTTAAATAATTTATGCTTAGACTAAATCAGCCTCATTTGTAATACAGCTAGCTCTACACCTGAACTAGAGAGGCAGTATTCCATAGTGGATAGGGCCATGAACTTGGAGTAATAAAACCTAGGTTCAGACCCCTTCTTACATCCTTACTAATTGTGTGGCATTGGACAAGTCATTGCACCTTTCTGAGAGTTAGTTTCCTTGTCAGAAAAAAAATGGAACAATAATAGCACCTATTTCACAGAATTGTCAAGAGAATCAAATGAGATAACATGTATAAAGTACCTGATTAACCTTAAAATTCTATATAATGTTAGTTATTTTATGGAGGCTCATACAGCATTCAAAGTTATTGTGTTCTGAGAACATTTAAGGTTTGGTAATCTGTTGCATTTGGGGTATGTATCATATTTCTGATTATTAATTTTTTCTCTAGGTAGAAAGGAGGGAGGAAAATTTATTTTTATTCATTAATTCATTCATATATTTGTACAAGTATCCATTATCTCTCCCTCTTACTACACCCTTCTAAGAACCAATAAAAAATTAAAAATTAAACTCTCATAACATTTGATTCACTCTGCACTTTGTCTTTCATCTCTCTAGCAGGTGGCATGATTCTTCAGTCCTTTGGACTCGTGACATTACCATTGATCAGAGTTCTAAAATCTTTCAAAGTTTTTTTTTCCTCCATAATATTATTGTCATTGTGTAAATTATTCTCCTGCTTCTTCTCACTTCACTTTTCATCAGTTTATAGACGTTTTCCTATTTTCCACTGAAATGTCCATTTCATCATTTCTAATGGGACAATTACATTCCTTTATATGCATGTGCAATAATTTGCTCAGCCACTCCCCAACTGATAAGTATTTTTTTAGTATCTGGTCCTTTGATACCATAAAAAGAGCTGCTAGGGGCGGCCAGGTAGCACAGCGAATAAGAGCATGGGCTCCAGAGTCGGGATGACCTGGGATCGAATGTGGGCTCTGATACTTAGCACCACACCCAGAAATAACTGGCTGTGTAACCCTGAGCAAGTTACTTAACCCCAATTGTGTCAAAAAAAAAAACAGCTGCTAAATTTTTTTTTCCTGTGAATAAGCCTCTTTATTCCTCATTTTTTCTCTGCAGGGCATATAACTGAGTATGAGGTATGAGGGTACAAGAGAAGTTGAACATGAGAAACTCAGTGGATTAAAAAAAAACTAAACCTTTGCTAAAGCTTTTTCCTTTTTCTAGAACTTTCATTCTAAATAGTACCAAGACCTTGTTGCTGTCCACTTTTAAAATCTCAGTGCCTAGAAACACATGGAAAGTTGTCATATTTCATCTCAAACCTGACTTGTCAGCTGGAGGAAAGAAGTTACACTCTCCATCTTTCTTAGCTGAAAGAGAAGACCTCAGGAAATGGTTCTTGACTGTTTTTGAGATGAAACAACAGACACATCCATGTACCCTACTGTGTCTTGCAGCATCCATTCTCAGTCTGACAGAAAGGACAAGAACCCTGAGAGAAAACTTGATGGAAATAATAGTGGTAAATGAATGAATGCATTCTGTAGTAACTTCAACCCCAGAACCACGCATTTCACAGGGATAAGAGCTTTACTTAGGCTTCTTAGAATTCTCTTCTAGGCTCAACTCACTACCACACCCCTGGCTTCATTGAATAATTTTGTTTTTACTTTGTATAAATTTAACCAAAGTGACCAAGGAATCTCTTGAATTGCTAGATTGGGGCCTTTCCCATTGATCTGGATTGGCACTTTGACCTCTTACTGAGAGACATGTGCTATACATGAGCTCCCATGGAAAGTAAGGGGTTATGCTTCTTAAATGCATCCTGAGTCAGTTAATTTAAATTCAGTAAACATTTATTAAGCGCCAGATAGAATGCTAGGTTATGAAAAGACAAGGCAAAGAAAAACAAAGTTGTCTCTGTCCTGAAGTAGTTTATCTTCTATTAAGGTAAGTATATATAAATTGAAAATAATTACATAATGTGTATAAAAATATTTAGATAACAATAAAGAAGTACAAAATATATACATTCCAGGGTCAAGGAGACTCCCAACAAATGAAAGAGTTCTGAACAAAATTTATCTTGTGGGTAAGGGAGTGAAGCCTGAAACCAAAGGAAACATTTAAAAAAGGGAAGAAAACAAACCAAAAACCTCTATGTTAATGGAAGGATCCACAATAAAATGGAAAATTTTAACAAGGACTTTCATCTCTATCCACATGGAAGAGATGAAACATTGTGTTGATATGATGTATAAATTAATTTTGTATCTATAGGAAAGTGGGTAGAAGACAATTGCATGGACAAAATAATATGAATTTTAACAGCTTATTTGTCTCTACTAATGGTTGTCTGGTCTTTAATAAGAGGCCTGTAGCATGTATAGAGATATATGGGGCATGAAACTCTTAAAGCTTATGCACAACAGTGCTTGACTGATCCTTGTGATTGGGAGGTTGTGTCAAAGATGAATACACATTGAGAGTCAGGAAAATGTGCCATTGTGAACTAGGGGAACAAAATCTTGTGAAGATATGTCTTCCCAGAGCTATCTAGAATAACTTCACAGCTCTCCTCACTCTTTTGAGGGCTTTCTTTTGAGATTCTTTCCCAGCACATTCCCTCTCTTGGATTTCCAGCTAGGAGAAGCTAGAGATGTTTTTTTTCTCCCCAACTCCAGTGGCAATGGTGACAATGATGAGTCACTTCAGAAACATATGGCAGTGGTGATTACTTTGTATTTCCCTAGGCATGCCTAAGATGTAGCTTGGGGTCTGAGGTTTCTGCCTTCTGCTTCCTGTTTCCCTCCTTGTGTTTAAGTCAGTGGCCAACATTCGTGACAAATGGATATCTCCAATCTTGACAGATACTTGGTGAGTTTAAGTGGTCTTGAATTGAGTGCTAGTGGCCCAATAGGAAGCGATTTCCATCAGAGTGTGCTGCTTGGGGAGAAGATCCTCCTAGGGGAGAATGATCAAAGCACGGATCAAAGGAGAACCAGTGGATGTGGGTCCTTGTGAGTTGCTCAGATGGTGCAATAGTGGGGTGAAGCGGCATACCTGTTCAGTTGTCCCCACGAAGGGTATTTAACTTTTGGGATGAGTGTGAAACTTGTAAGACTATTTGAAATTATTTATGTTTTATGTGGGATTTTTTATGCTCACTTTTAATTTTTTTTAATTTTATAGCCATTAATGTGGTGAAGAAAATACAAAAGCTGCCCTATACCTGATAGCCATATCATTCATAAACATCTTTTCTAAAAGATTTTTTTGGAGGGGGGAAAGCAAGGCAATTGGGATTAAGTGACTTACCCAAGGTCATGCAGCTAGTGTCAAGTATTTGATGCCAGATTTGAATTCAGGTTCTCCTGACTCCAGGGCCAGTACCCTATTCTCTGTGCCACCTAGCTATCCCCATAAACATCTTTTTGAGATGAGACTTTATTATCCACATTTTGGGACAATCATAGATATGAGCCTAACCTAATCTTTGCATAAGAGATCCCCACTAAATTTTACTCTGTGATGAGAACAGAGCCAGAACAAGAGAAGTGTGACATTCTAACTTGGAGTTGGGCTTTCCCTAGGATAAATTTGGGTCAGCGTAAGCTTACAATGCTTTCCTTTTTTTTTAGAGTCTCCTGAGCTTCAGGGTATACATATTTTGCACTTGGTTATTTTGATCTGTGTCCATGTACAAATTATGTAATTTTTTGTCCCTGTATCTCTATGAAGAAGCAATCTGTCTGGCACTTTAAAATGCTTCTTAAATTTGACTTAATTGACTCAAGATCCCACGAAGGAGCTCAATCAACCACTTTCCCTGGGTGGTTATGCAATGTGTGCCTAAACAAAGCATGGCAAAATCAGTCTAACAAGAAATTTGGAAGATAGGAAGAAGAGCAGAGATTTGAAGGCAGCATGGGACAATGGAAAAGAGAATTTGGATTCAAATACCAAAGCCGACATTACTATCAGTGTCACCTTGGGAAGGTGTTAAAGTTAAGTCCTTCCTTGGGACTCAGTTTCTTCATTTGTAATTCAAGGTCCCTTCTAGCTCTGGTAAGAGGAGCCTATGATTGACGTGATATAACAAGGAGTAGAGGGTAAAATATAGATTTTTAAAAATCCAATTGCCAGCATAAAGCAGAATCTTTTCAAGACCAAAACCAAGTTATAAATATGCTCCTGAAAGAAAATAACTTATCTTATTAAGGCATATTTCCTTTATAAATGTTATCATGCAGGAAATAGAAGGGTTGGACCTAATAGAAATAGTATGCAAGGCTTATTTCCCTAATTATGAATGAATATTGCCACTCCATCATCACAGATTCATTTCTGACTCATAATCAAGTGACTTACAAATACAGGGTTTTGTATTTAAGAAAGGAAATAACAAAATCATTTCCTATTTTTGATGCCATTTTGGATTTATAAAAAAAAATAAACCACATCATCTCATTCTTCCTAATGCCAGTGCTCTAGCCGATCATAGTGGGAAGAGAGTTTGCTGTTCTTAGAAAATGTAAAGTTATAAAATTCAAGGTTTTGTTCTTTTGAAAACAGCCCTTAGAATTAAATCCATTCCATTTCCCTCTTAGGATCTTTTTTGTAAAATTTGTAATATTTTGATAAGTTCCAAGGTGTAAATGTTTACATTGGAATTTTAACAACTGATTTTTATGAGCACAAAAAAGAGATTATTTAAAGATCATATATGTATGTCTAGATAATGTTATTTCTGTAATATATTTATGTAAATATATATATATACACATATATATAATTTATCATTGTGAAGATTAGAGAAGAAGCTCTCTGGAAAATCTATATTTCTGATATTATTCTGTAATTCAAGCCAAATGTCATGAATATCTTGATACGGTCCAGCTGAATCTGAGTATTCCAAGTCTATGGAGGAGAGCTGGAGATAATGTGTAACCCGATGAAAGGAAAGCTTTCAATATCTTAACCTTAGTCAGTAGTAGCCATTCTGCATCTCTCTACCCCGACTCCCTAAAGATAAGCGTAACAAAACAAACAGCATGAAAAGAACCTTCATATAAGCTTTAAAAAATAAATTCAGTTGGGCAAAATGGAGGCTAAAGATCTTAAAGAAAGGTTTCTTGTAGGGAGAAACCTTGTGATACCTCCCTCTTAACAAGGGGACAAACACCTTGTGACATCAAGAGACTGCTCCCAGAAAAGCTTCTGGGTGGGCAGCCAGGGAGGAGCTCATCTTAGCAGTATCTGACTGTGTACTGGGATAAAAGATCTATATCTGTGAGGGGCTTCTGAGGATGCTCATTTCAATTCTTTAATTGTATAGATGAGGGCATTGAGATCCAATGATTAAGTGATTAATTCAAGCTCACTACTGCTGTAGCTTCCTATTTTAATATATTATTCTTGCTAACTTGGTGTTAAGCTTGTTTGTTTCTATAGGCAGGAGGAGTAAAAATGTCACCGTTATCCTCTAAATTTTGTCACTCTAGGAAAAAGCCATAGTCTTTCTACCTTAGTTTTGTTCTGCTTAATCTCCTTATAGTATACATTCAGGATGCTCATTTTTTTAGAGCACTAAATTGATTATGTTTGTGAAGCAAATTAAACATTCAGTCACTCATTCTGGGCACTTGGGCAGTCTTGGCTAGTGCCATGTGCCTTGAGCCATATAAATTTCCTCCTTTGGCTCTGCCAACCCTAATCTCACTTTCCTAGGGCCTTCCTTTCGTTATGTTTTGCCTTTATGAAAGCTTGACATTGTTCCTGCTATATTAGAGAGAAGCCAGGCATTGTGGTGTCCAAATGGAATGTACCCTGCAGCTGTGAACTCTCCAGCAGGTCAGTTCCTAGGAAGGCAGCTGCTGCAGGGAGTAACCAGCCACACTGATAATATTATTCGGAAAGCACCCTCTACCTTGAAACATTTCCAAGTTCACTTACCCACATGCCTGATTGCCTAAAACAGGGGTGGGGAACCCATGGCCTTGAGGCCACATGTGGCCCTTTACAGCCCCAAGTGTGACCCTTTGACTGAATCAAAATTTTACAGAACAATCCCCCTTAATAAAAGGATTTGATCTCTAAAACCTGGGCTCAATCAAAAATCCATACCCAAGGACCTAGAAGGCCACATATGGCCTCAAGGTTGCAGGTGACCCACCCCGGCCTCAAACTTGCTACCATTAGAGGTAAATGTGTGATGAAAGGTAATGCAGCAGCCTTTCATCACCCACTATATATTATTGTGACCTTATTTAAATGTCTCTCTGAAGAAAAGAAAAAAAACATCTAGAAAGACAGGAAGTATCAAAAATCAAAAGTCTGGGTTGAGAGGTAGGGTTGAGATAGATCTAAATCATAGAAAAAACAAGCCTGTCTAAGGCTTTTTTTCTTAATATCTAAAATTATAAGCATCATCATCATTCTCTTAGCATTTATATAGCACTTTTAAAAGTGCTAAGTGATTGAACACGTTATTTGATCTTCACAACAACCCCAGAAAATAGTTGCTATTGATTTTGCACAGTACCAAGTGTTTCAGTTTCACACCATATCCTTCTGGGCAGTCTATGTCCCCATCATGGCCATGCTCAGCCAAGATCAAAACTTCCAGAAGCCAGTCCAGTGGCACCAAAAGCACGGTTCCAAGCTCAACCCCCGGTGCCTTTTTGAGGCTGATGAGGACCACTTCCACCACTTCAGCCTGAATCTTGACACCAAAAATGGTTGCATCCTTGTGGATTATTCCAAGAACCTCATTACAGATGTGATGAAGATGTTTATTGATCTGGCTAAGTCTTGAAGGGTGGAAGAGGCTCAGGAATAAATGTTCAAGGGGACAAAGATAAATTTCACTGAGGACCGGGCTGCCCTCCCCGTGGCTCTGCAGATTCATTCCAACACACCCATGCTAGTAGATGGCAAGGACATGGTACCAGAGGTTAACAAAGTGTTGGAGAAAATGAAGGCAATCTGCCAGCATGTCCGTGGGGGAGACTGGAAAGGCTACACTGGGAAGACGATTACAGATGTGATCAGCATTGGCATTGGAGGTTCTAACCTGGGTCCTCTGATGCTGACAGAAACCCTGAAGCCCTACTGCAAAGGTCTGGTTTGTCTCCAATATTGATGGTACGCTTATTGCCAAGACCCTTGCTGAAGGTACACATGTTGCCAAGACCAGAAAGCTCCCTCTTCATCATTGCTTCCAAGACGTTCACCACCCAGAAGACCATCACCAATGCAGAGACAGCCAAGGAGTGCTTCCTTCAGGCAGCAAAGGATCCTTCAAAATGGCAAAGCACTTTGTGGCAAAGCACCAAAAGTTCAAGATTTTGCAATCGAGACTCAAAATATGTTTGAATTCTAGGATTGGGTGCATGGATGTTTCTTGTTGTGGTCAGCTATTGGCCTCTCCATCACCCTGCATGTTGGTTTTGATAACTTTGAGCAGCTATTGTCAGGGGTTCTCTGGAAGGACAATCACTTCTTCACCACCCCACTGGAGAAGAACAGCCTTGTGCTATTTGCCATGCTAGACATCTGGTACATTAAATGTTTTGGATGTGAGACTCGAGCCCTGCTTTATGACCAGTATATGCACCACTTTGCTCCTTACTTCCAGCAGGGTGACATGGAATCTAATGGGAAATACATCAGCAAGTCAGGAGCCCAGGTTTACTACAGTACAGGCCCCATTATGTGGAGAGAGCCAGGGACCAATGGACAACATGCTTTCTACCAGCTTATGTACCTCGATGATCCTTTGCAACTTTCTCATCCCTGTTCAGACACAGAATCCAATCTGGAATGGCCTTCATCACAAGATTCTTGTAGCCAACTTCCTAGCTCAGATAAGGCCCTGATGAAAGGAAAGACAGCAAAGGAGGCCCACAAGGAGCTGAAGGCTGCAGACTAGAGTGGTGATGCCCTGAAGCTGCTGCCTCATTAAGTCTCTGAGGGAAATGGTCCTACTAATTCCATTGTCTTCACAAAGCTCACTCCTTTCATTCTTGGAGCCTTGATTGTCATGTAAGAGCAGAAGATCTTTGTTTAGGGTGTTGTCTGGGATATCAACAGTTATAATCAATGGGGAGTGGAACTGGGAAAACAATTGGCCAAGAAAATTGAGCCTGAGTTGAACTACTGTGTATCGTGTATCTAATCTATTTCACTGATCCACCATTCCATTTCTTAGCTAATACAAGAGCATTTTCATGATTACTGCTTTGAAATATAGTTTAAAATCTGGTATTGCTAGGATGTCTTCTTTCATATTTTTTTCATCTATCCCCTTGATATTCTTTACTTTTGCTATTCCAGTTAAATTTGTTCTTATTTTTTTCCTAGAACTACAAAATTATTCTTAAGTTCCTTGACTGGTATTAATTATAAATTATAAAAAATAACACTGAACTAATAAAGTTGATTTAGGCAGAATTGCCATTTTTGTTACATTGGCTCAGCCTACTCATGAGCCATAGGTATTTCTACATTTATTTAGGTCTGACTTTATTAGTGTGTAAAGAGTTTTGTAATTGTGTTCATATAGTCCCTGAGTTTAGCTCAGCAGTTAGATCCCCAAGTATTTTCTTTTGTCCACAACTATTTTAAATGAAATTTCTCTTCCTATCCCTTTCTGCTAGGTTTTATTTGTAGTACATAGAAATGATTAGGATTTATGTGGTTTTATTTTGTATCTTACAAGTTTGCTAAAGTTGCTAATTATTTCAGCAAGGTTTTTTAAAACTTATTCTCTAGGATTTTCTAAGTATATAATTATATTTTTTTTGTAAAGTGATAATTTTCTGGAAAGACCAGGAAAACATTGAAAATAGTATCAGTAACATTGTACAATGATCAACTGTGGGTGACTTAGCTATTATCAGCAATGCAATTGATTCAAAACAATTCCAAATAACGCATGATAAAGAAAGAACTGATGGAGTCTAACAGCAGATTGAAGTATACTATTTTTCTCTTCATTTTTTGTTTATGTTTTCCTTTCTGTGTTTTTTTTCACAACATGACTAATATAGAAATATGTTTTGCAATATTGCACACAAATAACTTCTGTCAAATTGTTTGCTGTCTCAGGAAAGGGGAAAGGGAGGGAAGGAGGGAAAGAATTTGGAACTCAAAAATTTGGAAAAAAATGTTAAAAATTATTCTTACAAGTAATTGAGAAAATAAAATATTCCCCCAAAGAGTGATGATTTTATTTCCTCATTGCCTATCCTTATTCCTTCAATATTTTTCTTTTCTAATTGCTATAACTAGCATTTCTAGTACAATATTCAATGATATTCGACATACTTGATTCACCCCTGATCTTATTGAAAAGGCTTCTTGTTTATGCCTGTTAATGTTTGCTCTTAGTTTTAGATTAAAACTATATATAATTTGGGGGCCAAATAGGTGGCCCTGTGGATAGAACATCACAAATGGATTTAAGAAGACCTGAGTTCAAATATGACCTCAGACACTTACTAGTTGGGTGATCCTGGGCAAGTCACTTTAACCTGTTGGCATCAGTTTCCTCATCTGTAAAATGAGCTGGACAAGGAAATGGCAAACCACTCTAGGATCCGTGCCAAGAAAACCCCAAATAAGATCACAAAGAATAATCAGATATGACTGAAACAACTGAATAACAACAAAGAAAGGCTCCATCAATTCCTCTGCTTTCCAGTTTCTCCATCCAAATAGGAATGGATGTTGTCTTTGACAAAAGTTTTTTCTACATCTGTTGAAAAAAAATCATATTATTTTTATTGGTTTTGTTATTGACATGGACAGTTATGCTAATAGTTTCCCTAATATGGAATCAGGCCTGCATCCTTTATTCCAACTGGTCATGGTATATAATCTTTGTGATATGTTGCGATTATCTCCTTGTTAAAACACTATTTTATTAAAAAATTTTATGTCAATATTTACTTAAGGAAATTTTTCTGCATTTTCTTTGTCTCCTTTTACTCTCCCCATTTAAATGATCAAAAACATATTTGTGTCATAAAAGGAATTTGGATTCTTTATTTTTTTTCAAATAGTTTATACAGTATTAAAATTAACTGTTCCTTAAATATTTGATAGAATTTACTTGTAAATACACCTATTCTTGGGAATATTTTCTTTTTTTAATTAAATTTTATGTTTATTTTTAGTTTATATCATTCATTTCCACAAGATTTTGAGTTACAAATTTTCTCCTCATCTTTCCCCTACCCCCACCCCAAAACAGCAATATACAATAGTATACCCCCTCCCCCAATCTGCTCTCTTCTATATCCATCCCCATGCCCCCTCTGACTTTCTAGTAGGGCAAGATGGATCTCTATACCCCAGTGCCTGTATATCTTATTTCCCAGTTGTATGTAAAAAAAATTATATAAACTTTTTTAAAATTTTGATTTTAAAACTTTGAATTCCAGATTCTCTCCCTTCCTCCCTCATCACCCACCCTTACTGGGAAGATAGGCAATTCAATATAGGTTGTATATGTATAGCTACAAAAAACATTTCCATAGTGGATATATTGTCAAAGACTGACTATATTTCCCTCCATCCTATCCTGCCCCTAACTTGTTCCATTCTCTACTTTGATCCTGTCCCTCTTCAAAACTGGGTGCTTATAACTTCCCTCCCCCCAACCTGCCCTCCCTCCATCATCTCCCCTCTCATCCCTTTCCCCCCTACTCTCCTGTAGGGTGAGATACCCTATTTAGTGTGTATGTCATTCCCTCCCTAAGCCACATTCAATGAGAGTAAGGTTGACCCATTCCCTTTTGCCTTCCTGTTCTTCCCCTCCATTGTAACAATTTTCCCTTGCCTCTTCTATATGAGATAATTTAACCCATCCTATCACTCCCCATCTCCTCTCATTATATTCCTCTCTCACCTCTTAATTTCACCTTTTAAGTATCATCCCTTTCTATTCAATTGCTCCTGTGCCCTCTGTCTATGTATACCTGTACACATACATACACACACTCACATATGTATTCCATATACACCCATATAACCTCCTATACAGACATGTATATGTATGTATGTATATGTATGTATGTATGTATATATCTATAATACATTTATATGCCCTTCAACTATTCTCATACTAGGAAAAGTTTCATAAGTTACAATTATCATTTTTCAATGTGGGAATATAAATAGTTCAACTTTGTTAAGTTTCTTATGATTTCTTTTCTCTATTTGCCTTTTCAAGCTTCTCTTGCTTCTTGTATCTGAATGGAAAATAGAATAGAATAAATCAAGTTTTCTATTCAATTATGGTTTTTTTCATCAAGAATGCTTGAAAGTCCTCTATTTCATTGAATTACCATATTTTACCCTGAAACATGATACTCAGTTTTGCTGGATAGGTGATTCTTGGTTTTAAACCCAGCTCCTTTGACCTCCTGAATATCATATTCCAAGCCCTCTGATTCCACAGTGTAGAAGGTGCCAGATCCTGGGTTATCCTGACTGTGTTTCTTCGTGTATGTAGTTAACTCGCTTTGTATGTATTTGTTTGCATGTGGTCTCCCCCGTTAGACTAGGGGGCTGTCTTTTGCCTCTTTTTGTATCCCTAGTGCTTAACATAGTGCCTGACACATAGTGGGTGCTTAATAAATGTTTATTGATTCATTAATCTCAAAGGGAATGGCTACCATTAGAATTGCTTTGGGATTTTTTTTTCCCTCAAACTGATTGAAACAACAGCAGGTAGGAGGATGATAACATACTAATGTCTCCTACAGGATCCAATATTTTTGTTATACCTAGAAAAAGCAATGTCATCCAGAGATCACATGTTTGGGAATTTCTGCTTTAAAGTGACTTTGTACATTTCCTATGCTTCTCTCTGAGATAGCTCTCCTTTTTTCACAACAAAGAGGTGGAAAATAGCCTGAATGGTTGAAATACAATGATAGCTCTTACATAAATAAATGTGTCTGTGTAATTAAAAAAATAATAATACAACAATAATATATTGTTTAAAAAGCCATTGAACTTTAAGTGATAGTTTCAACCTTCTCGTCAATCTCTCCAATCAAACCTCTGGCTACAGTTATTTTAAAAAAAAAATAAGATAGTGATACTCATTAACTTGAGATTCAATCATTAAATTAACAGGTATTCACCCAGCACCCACTCTTCCCAGCACTGTGATAGCATCTAAGGTCTATACTGTCCCTTTCCCTGCTTCAGTGAGTTCATGTTTTAGTTGAGAAGAAGAGAAGAACATCTAACACATTATCAGAGAACAATGTGAGACAATAACTAGTCAAGACTTAAGGGGACATTTGTTCTATGTGCTTACAGAGTACAGAAATCAGCCACCTTTAATCACTCCGCCATAATTGGTCACTTTCTCACCAGCCTCTCATTCCCCTGACTTACCTCTCTCAGGCACTTAACACATTTCACTATGCATTATAGGCATAAATATGTTATCTTATAAGAAATTATAAGTTCCTCAAAAGTAGGCCCTCATTTTCTTAAAGACTCACTTCAAATGCCACTTCCTTCCTGCATTCTTTTCTGATCTTCCTTCACTCCCACTCCCAGATTAAATTTTTTTTTCTGTTAATATTTCTCATACCACTTTAACTAGACATCTTATTTCTGATTTAAACATTCTCACTTGTATCAGAGATATTTGAGGTCCCACCACACTCCCAGTGAATTGTAAGGTCAGTAAGAGTGAATTCTGTCATTTGAATCCCCAGTGTTTAACTGTCACAAAGACAATTAAATATTTGTTGAACTGATCATTGTATTTTCTCTTGACTTTTATGATCTTTGTATTTGTTTATTTTAAAGTTTGAATTTGTTATAAAATGATTTAATAATTTTTTGTTGGATTGAATTTCTGGATTTGTGAAGGGAGAGATGATAGCTCCATTTGTAGAAGACTTCCCCATAGTATTTAGAGTTGTAATGGTCATCAGAGGTCATCAAGTCCATCCCCTCTTTTGACAGAAAAAGAAACTGAGACCCAGAAAGGCTAAGTGATTGAAGATCATAGGATCATAGATCTAGAACTGGAAGGGACCCCAGAAGGCATCAAGTCCAAATTCTTCATTTGCCCAAAGAGATGAAGAGACATAGGACCATAGAATAAAAATTGGGAAGGACTTGAGAGACCACTGGACTCCAAACCCTTCTTTTTACAGAAGAGGTAACTGAGGCTGAGAAGGGTGAAGTGAATTTTCCAGTGTCACAGTCAGTAACTTGTAGAACCAGGATTCAAAGCCAATTTGCTTGACTCCATATTAGTCATCTTTCTACCACATCATGCTGCCTCTCACAATGGACTTACAAATAAAGTGACCAAAAGGTAAGTCAAAATGTGGGGGGAAAGAGGAAGAGAAAAAAGAAGGAATAGATAGTATTACCCAAAATGGGAATGGTCTTTGCCTCATAAGTCTTCTTTGTAATTATGATGACCACAACCCTTTGTAACTTGGCAAGGAGCCTTAGATATATCTGAAGTTCAAAAAAATTCATCACCCTATATTCAAACTGGTGACAAACTTCTCTTTAAAAAAACCCTATCAGGGAAAGGATTCTGGGAAGATGGTGGAATAGGTAAGAAAATTCCAAACTCTAAACATTTTCCCCCACAAAGATAGCACCTTGGGGAGAACAAAGTGGGTAAAGATAAATAAGAATAGGGGCACAACCCAATTCTTGGGACAATTTGAGAAGATCAGAAGAAAAATCCCAGGACTATGTTTGGTCCCTGTGAAGAGTACACACTGCCAGGCCACTTTCCATTTTAACAAGAAGCAACATGCCTCTTAAATAATGAGCGGTAAGTCCTGGGGTTAGTTGGTTTGAGAGGTTGCCTTGAACGTAGACACCAGAACTTTTACCCCTGGGATAGTGAGGAGAGTTAGTCAACTGAGCCCGGGAAGATCTAATGAACCTCTGCTGACACAGAATGCCAGATCCAGCTGTGCTGCAAAGAGTGGCGGGGGCAAAGAGGAACCAGCACAGTCCTGATGAGTACAGAAGCAGTAGGGCAAAAAGCTCCTAGATGTGGGCATTTACAGGAGGTTGGAGGTTTGGCTTTGGTTCCAGGCTAGAGGGGAGAATTGAAGATCTGGGGCAAGAGGCAACATTTCCCATACCCCAGGGCTAAAGGTAATTACAAAAATTAAACTATTACCACAAAAAATGCACAGGCAAAGGAGAAAGAACCAACCATAGAAAGCTATTGTGGGAATAGAGATGACCAGGGTTCATCTTCAGAGGAGTATATTGACGTAAAGAAACCCCCAAAGCATAATGTCAAATGGTCACCTGCCCAAAAAGAATTCATAGAAGATCTTTAAAAAGACTTTAAAAATCAAATGACAGAGATGGAGGAAAAACTAAAAAAGAAAATAAGAATAATTCAAGAAAAACAAGAAGCATAGTCTTCTATGGAAGGAAAGTCAACCAATTAGAAAAGAAGATCCAGAATCTTAAGGAAGAAAAAGACACCTTGAAAATTAGAATTGGGCAGTGAAGCCAGCAAAATTATAAGAGATCAAGAAATAATTAACAAAATATGAATAATGAAAAAATCAAAGAGAAAGTGAAATATCATAAGAAAAACAACAGATTTGGAGAATAGATCAAGAAGAGAAAATATAAAAAATAATGAGACTAACTGAAACTTACAATCAAAAAAAGAATTTGATAAAAATAATAAAAGAAATAATTAAAGAAAATTGTCCTGAAGCATTAAAACAAGGGGGGAAAGTAAAAAAAAATAGAAAAAAATTCATTGATCACCACTTAAAAGATATCCTATGAGGAAAACCTATAAGAATATCATAGTCAAATTCCAAACCCCACAGCTCAAGGATAAAATTTTAAAAGCATCAAGATTAAAACAATTTTTTAAGCAATTGGGGTTAAGTAACTTGCTCAAGGTTACACAGCCAGGTGTTTCTGGGTGGGTGCTAAGTGTCTGAGCCTGGATTCGATACCCAGGTCATCCCGACACTGGGGCTGGTGCTCTTACTAGCTGTGCTACCTGGCCGCCCCTAAGATTAAAACAATTTAAAAATTATATTGTCACAATTAGGATTTCACAAGACATAGCAGTGGAGACATTAAAGGACCACAGGTCTTGGAACAGAACATATCAAGGAGCAAAAGAACTGGAGCTCTGCCTGAAAATATCATGCCCTGCAAAGTTTAGTATTATCCTGAATGAAAAAAAAAGAAGTGACATTTGATAAACTCTCAGACTTTCAAGACTTTGTAAAAAAAATCCTGAACTTAATAAAAGATTCGTCCTACAAGAACCAAGAGAAATATAAGGCATATACCAAAGACTGATTATAGGAGATTCATAAGGACAGACTGTTTACTTTTTAAATATGTAAAATGCAAAATGTATGTCTAAGATTCTTATTAATAATAGGGTAGCTCATAAGAAATATTGGGGTAAACCTGAGTATGATATGAATTTAAAAAGTAAAACCATTTAGGAACATCCAAAAAGAGTAATTATTTTATACTGATGAGGTGCAAGAAAAAGAATCAATACAGAGGAATAAGATGTGGAAGGAGGGCTGGTAGTTCTGGTGACCTACTTTCAGTGCAAATGGATTTAAGAGGGTACAATACATATATACTTAGAAGAGTATAAAAGTCTTCTAAATTCAGATGAAATAAAATGGTATGGGATAGGGAGGGGAGAGAGGACAAGGGAGGGATCTTTATAGGGGAAGGTGAGAGAACAGGTAAGAGGGGTGGGGGGTATAGACAGGTCTTTAGATTTATGGGAATGGGAGGATAGGAGAGGGATCCTTGGAGGGGGGTAGACAAGTAGTAGAAGGGCAGGGTAGTGGGTGGAAGTAAATAGAAGGAAATAGGAGGGAGAGAAAACAAAAAATATGGACAAACATCAAAACAAAAATCAGGAGTGTAGTATGTTTGGGAAAGTATATGCCTACACATGTACGCGTATATGTGTATGTATATATCTATAGCTATAGAGAAAAATATTTAAACTTTATTGTAGCCTTTGGGGGGTATGGAGAGGGAAAAAAGAACAAAATAAAAAAGGACACAGCAGAGAACAAAAGAAAACTTACAAGGAAGCAAAGAAAATATGGACAATTCTCAACAAAACGTTCATTATATATCATACAGGATTTTTTGAAATAAAAATTTGTTACGTATTTTTAAAGATCTTCTATGAATTCTTTTTGGGCAGGTGACCATTTGACATTATGCTTTGGGGGTTTCTTTACTTCAAAATCCTTATGTTCTGCTATGTGCATGACATGCTTTTTCTTCTTTCTTTATATTTAAATTCCAATATTTAAGTTTATGATATGCTTTT
Source organism: Petaurus breviceps papuanus (assembly GCF_028583685.1). Classification (NCBI taxonomy): domain Eukaryota; kingdom Metazoa; phylum Chordata; class Mammalia; order Diprotodontia; family Petauridae; genus Petaurus; species Petaurus breviceps. The sequence goes on from NW_027185903.1 coordinate 11,023,146, forward strand.
GTTTCTTTTCTCTATTTTGTATTTATATTCTGGTATTTGAGTCTAAAATTAAAAAAAATTCTTAAATCTGTCATTGGGACCCTCCTTACAAAATAGCCCATGGATAATCAGCCCATGGTTAATAGTATGTCATCTGCATGAATTCTTGAATATTCCTTTACTATACATTGAAAGTATAAAATAGCTGGAAGATTAAAATATTGAAGTCTTCTTACTATAAGAATGCTGTCCCAGGTACAGCAGGATGATTTACTCTAGTGACTGGCTGACAGACTATCAATGAGGTTTCTTTTTGGAATTTTTACCTTTATTTAAACATCAGTGTTTTTCTCAGTGTTATAACCAAATGAAACTGAGGAAAGAGCAGCGATCTTGACATCACAAAACCCAGAACCAAGGGCTGATTCTTCAGTTCATAGCTATGTGATCCAGGGTGAGGTTCAGTGCACTTTCAGCCTTTGCTTTCTCATCTATAAAATGGGATGATAATCCTTGCCCTAGAGAACTCATAAAGTTGCTGAGAGCCAACGAGATATATGAAAGTGACTCGTTACACTAAAGTGCTAAGTTAATAAAAGGGGTCATCTTAATCAGAACTGATTACAAACTATTTCAAAATCCCACTTGCTGGCATGCAAGAAAAATATAAAATAATATTTTTGCTTTTATAATTATTAGTTCAGGACATTAATAGTGAGAAACGTTTTTGCCAAAAGGACTGGCAATTAGAAATGAATAATTTTGGGTGGCACAGTGAGTAAAGCACTGGTCCTGGAGTCAGGAGGACCCGAGTTCGGTTCTGGCCTCATTCACTTAAGACCCACATAAAAAAACTAGCCATGTAACCTTGGGCAAGTTAATTAACCCCAATTGCCCTCCAAAAGGCAACAAAAAGAATAATTTTCAGTTTAGGTTAAAGTCTGAAGATTGAATTCACATAATTAACTTTCAAGTATACTGGTAAAATATTGTTCTATGTACATAGAGGCAGGTAGGTGGTTGAGTGGGTAGCATGCTGGGCCTAGAATCAGAAAGCTCTGAGTTCAAATCTAGTCTTACATACTTATTTTCTAGGTGATTCCAGCAAGTCACTTCACTTGTTTGCTTCAGTTTTCTCAAGAGTAAAATGGAGACATTAACAACATCTCACAGGGTTATGAGTTTCAAATGAGACAAGACTTGTAAAGTACTTAACACAGTGCCTTACCCATTGTAAGAACTATATAAATGTTATCCCCCCTAATACTCTTTACCCTTGAAGCCACAGATAAATAATTCACTCTATATTTAACAAAGTAAAATATTTCTGAGAAATTGTTTCATATTTTCTCTTCAAGTTCCTAGTACCTAGCACAATGCCTGGTATCTAGTAGATACTTAATAAATGTTTATTGATTGATTCATTAAAATGAGATTCCATGCCTTATTCTTATCATTACAGTACCTACATATCAGAATTGATTTGAACTAAGTCATTGGAAATTCAAATTAATTTTTCATTTATACTTTATTTCCTCTGTTTTCAAGGAACTATTTTCTGAGGTGGTGAGAATTTGTAGCACAAGTGTGACAATCTCTTGCTCAAAATCCTATAGTAGTTCCTCATTGCCTAATATCTAAATTCCCTATCTTTGCTACCAGTGCCTAACCAATCCTGGCATCTTACCATCTTCCCTGCTGTAGCTCTAGAATTAATAAGACCCACAATTCCAATCTTCCCTCTGCTTCCATCCTATTCCTTCACCTTCCACTCCAAAGGAGTCTGATTCACCCCCATCCTTGGGCAGAGAGTCACTTTACATTAGACAGGGAATGACTTCAACCTCACCTGAACTCTCTATATCTAGCTATCACAAGATGAAGCTTGAACGTCCTTTTGTTAGTGCATAATGATCCAAAGATCATCACCTTTTTTGTGGCTGTGAGTCATAGACTGCCTAACTTACAGGTTCTTATCATTTTTGAGTGGGTCACGGACCTATCTGGCAGTCTGCTGAATCCATGAATCATACCCCAATCCAGTCTAAAGCTTATTTATTGGGCCATCTCTCCCCAGTCTCACACGCCCATTTGTGTCAGTCCTTTCCCTCCTGGGTGCCTATCCAATGTGACCCTGACCTTTTATTATATCCTATGGTACAATTTTTTCTGTTTTTTTCAACAAACTTCCCAGTAGAATATAACCACCTTAAGGATAGGGATTATTTTTCTTTTGTCTTCACAACTCCAGCATTTATTACAGTGACATTAGTAGGCAGTTAATAAATGCTTTTTAGTTAGCATAACTTTCACTTTTTCTCCTTCCATCTTGATACATTTCCAAAATCTGGCTCTCCCCTGCAGATAGAGCATTCCTGACCAACCTCTTTTATACGGAATATGCTTTCTCCCATATTCTCACAGAATGGACCAAGAGGGGAAATGGGTATTTTGTTTTATTTCTCATTGCTACTTCCAGCGCCCCTCTATACTCCTTGTCTTTCCCACTATCCAGATATATCACCCTGTCTAGATCCTGGTGACTCCTGGGTGCCATTTCTCAAATCATTCTTTCTCTTTTCTTAAGAATTTTATTACCTTGCCTAAGGTCTTTTTCAACACCACTGACTGTGCCTTTATATTTAGGGATTTTAACACACACATTTATGTACCATTAAATGTCATTGCTTCCTAGTTGATTACTTTACTGTCTGGACCTTTACTCTACCTGTGCTACACACAGGAATCAGTCACCTCCAGGATCCATAATTCTGGAATTTCTCTGTCTTTTAGACCCATTCTCTGTTCTCATTGCAATCTTCAATTACTCCACCTTTTCTGCTTTCCCAAGTCATCACCCTTGTTCTGGTCTCACCTTCCTCTTTTAAAAAAACTGGATCTTTTAGATAGCCTGTTAAATGTGTTTAAATTCATCATAAGTCATTTTCCCCAGGTTTTGCAGCCATTTAGTATCACTGGAAACATATTGGTGCTGAAAATAAGGACTTTTGAAAGTTATCCTCAAAGAAGAGATAAGAAAATGTAGTATCCTTTCATTAGAGAGGTAGATGTCTACATCCTAGTTAAAAAAAAAACAAGCAAGCTGGGAGGGAAAGACTCTCTTGCCTCATTTCTTGCTTATCCTTAATCACCGAATGGGTATTTCCTCAGTCAAAGTGAGACCTCTTAAAGATCTTAGCTGAAAAAGGCCAAGGTCTCCCACTGCATCCAGGATCATCTCCAGGCATTCTGATCTATCTTGCCACTGGACGCAGATGGTTCCAGAGGAGAAAGTGAGGCTTTGCACAGCCCCCTCTCACTTAAATCTAATTCACTTGCAAGTCATGGCATCACTTCCCTGATGCCATGGTCCTCTTCAGAAATGAAGGACAGACAACACCAACAAAAGATGACTATTCATACATATATATATGTATATATACATATATATATATATACATATATATATGTGTTGTATGTAAAGTGGTGCACATTTCTTATTTGGACATTTTAGTTATGGGGGAAAAAAACCAAAAAGCGAATATTTATTTGAGAAACATTGAGAAATGTAGGCTCTCTGAAAAAAAAAAAAAGACAGTTCTGAGCATACTTGAGAGAAAGCAGATGTTCAGAGGAAAGTATTGAGAGGACCTGAGAAAAAGCAGTAGCTAAGAGAAAAAAGAACAAATCATACACACATGTACACATACACATACACACATATACAAATATATGTGTATATGTATGTATGCATGTACTGGGAATTTTGAAGGTGATGATATCTGGAAATTTTGATAATTAAACTTTTTGGTAACAAGTATATATTGCTTATGTATGTTGGGTCTGACAGAAATGTGAATTATGATTTTTCATTCTGAAATAGAGATCACGTCACACAAGGAGACCATGGTCTGAGGAAGGAATCAGTCTTCAATAAGGAGAAGATGATTAGAGGAGTAGAAACACATAAAGAAAGCACTGAAACGTATTAATGAAGAGTTTGAAAGACAGCTGAGAAAGAAGAAAAAGCTAAGAACAATTGCTTAAATTTTGTCACCAGTGCAACAGAGGAAAACAAGCAACCTAGGTGCTTTTGAGAGCTGATTTGATTGGAGGAAAGCATTGCTGTTCAAAAGAACTGATTGGAGGAAACAAAAGCTAGGCCAAAGGTTATTAAACTTATTTTGTATAATGAACACTTTTGGCAGTCTGCTTGAAATTATGGAACTCCATAAAAAGGTTTGCATATACAGCACAATTATAATGTACTAAAATATTCTGGGGTGGAGCCAAGATGGATGAACAGAAGTAGTAACTTTTGTAAGCTCTTCTGTGAATCCCATCACTAAACTTTAAAAAGTGAATCTGAATGGATTTTGGAGTGTGAGAATCCACTGGGAGATGAAGTGTGTAAGAATCAAGCCCAGAAAAGGGCCCATGTGGATTGGGGCAGGGGAAGTATGGAGCATGCTGGGCCTGCAGCAGCTCACACTAGAGAGTGGGCTACAGCAGATAGAGAAGGAGCCCCAGTCTGCAGACTCACCCACCCCAAGGGTGATCCACAGCCATCTCACCAGCATCTCACCATGGGACAAGAGGAGCTGTCAGAGCTGGGTAAAAGAAAGCTCAGGGCCCCCAGCAGAGACAGCAGCTTCTCCTGAGGCTATAAGCCCACAGCCTAGAAGTTTAAAAATCACCTGTCTAATTTTCCAGGGGCCAGGATGGCAAAGTAAACTCTGGCTGCTCAGCTTCCCCCTCCCTGACCAAGATAACCCAGAGATAAATCCTGAAATAGCAGAAATAGCCTCAGGCTTAGGAGTCACAGAGAAAGGGTGTAACTGAGGCAGTAAGGAGTCTGAAGAGAAAAACTAGAGGGATCCCAACAAGCCTCATCTCACCTGACCAGCAAAAGCTTGACTGAGCTGTAGCCAAGGGGAATAGAGGCAGAAATCTGTAGTGGCTAGACCACCCCTCCCCCACAGATTACTCTGTAAGCCTCAGGGTAACTCAAGGGAAACACTGAAAATCCTGGCCTTGGCCTCAATTTAGACACCCAGAGATTACAGCACACAAAGCCAACAACCAGGCACCGAGCTCCCAGCCTGGGAAGCTTGGTTCAGAGCCCTCTGTACTCCAGGAGCAGAAATATACTTTAAAGGACAGGAAATGGGCCAGAAGCAACTTGCAGAGGCAAGAACAAAGACAATAGAATCCTATTATTCTGAATGAGAAGAATCACTTTCAGGAAACACCATGGATTCTATGTCCACACCAGAGACCACAGATGGAAATATGAACTTGTCGCAAGGCCAAAAAGCATTCTTGGAGGAGTTCAAGAAAGATTTTAGAATCCAAATTAGGGAGGTAGAAGATAAATTTAGATCTACAGTGACCATATTGGGAAAAAAAGTCTCACTGAAGAAAACAAATCCTTAAAAAATAAAATTAGTGAACTAATTGAAGAAAATACCTCCCTAGAAAAGGACCTTCAAAAATTATCTGAAGAGAATAATTCACTAAAAATTAGAGAATCAGTCAAATCGAAGCTTGGGAGTCTATTACACACCAAGAGTCAATCAAACAAAACATGAAGATTGGAAAATTGGAAGAAAATATAAACTATCTCACTGGAAAAACAACTGACATGGAGAACAAATCTAAACTAAGAATTATTGGTCTACCTGAAAGCCATGATGAAAAAAGCATCCTGGACAACATCCTCCAAGAGATTGTCAAAGAAAACTGTCCTGAAGTTTTAGAATCAGAAGGTAAAATAGTTATAGAAAGAATTCACTGGTCTCCTGAAAGAGATCCCAAATTGAAAACTCCATGAAATATAGTAGCCTAATTCAAGAATTACAAGACTAAGGAGAAAATGTTGCAAGCAGCCAAAAAGAAACAATTCAAATATTGTGGAACTACAGTCAGGATTACACAGGACCTAACAGTTTCTAACTTAAAAGATCAGAGGGATTGGAATTTGATATTTCATAAAGCAAAAGAGCTAGCACTGCAACCAAGGAATAACTACATGGCAAAACTGAGAATAATCTTTCAGGCAGGGAGATGGTCATTTAATGAAATAAATTTTCTGATGAAAAAGCCAGAACTCAATGGAAAATTTGATCTCCAGTTACAAGACTCAAGAAATACATAAAAAGGTAAACAAGGAAAACACACACTCACAATACACACATGCACACACGTACACTCACACACACATGCACATAACTTAGGATGCAATAAGAGCAAAATGTTTACATCTCTATATGAGAAGCTGATAACTATCAATATTGAAATTTATATGATTATTGTGACCTTTAAAAGGGTTATACATAGATAGAGGGTGTAGGTATAAATGAACTAATCTTATTAAGGGGATCAAAGGGACTGTAACAGGATAAAAGGAAAAGATGAGGCAGAAAAGGGTAAATTATGCCATACAAAGAGGCATAAAAACATACTATAATAGAGGGGAAAGAAAGAGGGAGAGGAACATCATTTGAACATTATTCTCACTGGTTCTAGTTCAAAGAGGGATCAACATAATTTGTTACATTTAAGATTCTAATGTGAAAAGACACAAAAGTTTATTAAATAGAGGGAAAGAGGAGAGGCAGAGGAGCACTATATGAAATTTATTCTTATTGGTTTGGGGTAAAAGGGGAAATAATATACTCTGATGAGTATAAAAATCTATTGTGTCCTATAGGCAGTAGGAGGGTAAGGGAGGGACAAGAAGGGGGGAATTAGAAGGGAGAGAAATAGTAGTTAGGGGAGAGAGTAGGTAAAGAATGAGGATCACAAGGAGGGAACACTGAGGGAGGTGATGGTCAAAAGGAAAACCCTTAAGGAGGGGAAGGGAGAAGGAAGAAACAAAAACATAAGCAGTGGAGGGAATGGGATGAAGGGAAAGAGACAGATAGTAATCATTACTGTGAATGAGAATGGGATAAACTCTCCCATAAAACAGAGGCAGATAGCAGAATGGATTAAAAACCATAATCCTACAATATGCTGTCTACAAGAAACACATTTGAAACAAAGGGATACCCACAGGGTCAAGGTAAAAGGCTGGAGTAGAATATATTATGCTTCAGCTAAAGTAAAAAAAAAGCAGGGGTAGCAGTCCTTATCTCAGATAAAGCAAAAGCAAAAATAGATCTAATTAAAAGAGATAAGGAAGAAAACTATATCCTGCTAAAAGGCACCATCAAGAATGAAGCAATATCATTACTTAACATGTATGCACCAAGTGGTGTAGTGTCCAAACTATTAGAGGAGAAGTTAAGGGAATTAGAGGAAGAAATAGATAGCAAAACTATACTAGTGGGGGACCATAATCTCCCCCTCTCTGAACTTGATAAATCTAACCTCAAAATAAACAAGAAAGAAGTTAAGGAGGGGAATAGAATTTTAGAGAGGCTAGATATGATAGATCTCTGCAGAAAACTGAATGGGGATAAAAAGGAATATACATTCTTCTCAGTGGTTCATGGCACATACTCAAAAATTGACCATGTACTAGGGCATAAAAACCTCACAGTCCAGTGCAGAAAGGCAGAAATATTAAATGCATCCTTCTCAGATCATGATGCAATAAAAATAATTTGCAATAAAGGGACATGGAAAGTTAGATTAAAAACTAATTGGAATTTAAACAATTTAATCCTAAAGAATAAGTGGGTCAAACAAGAAATTATAGAAACAGTCAGTAACTTCATTCAAGAGAATGACAATAATGAGACAACATACCAAAATTTGTGGGATGCAGCAAAGGCAGTTCTTTGGGGAAGTTTTATATCCCTGAGTGCATACATGAATAAATTAGAGACAAGGAAGGTCAATGAATTGTGCATGCAATTGAAAAAGCTAGAAAAAAAATGAAAATCCCCAATTCAATACTAAATTAGAAATAATGAAAACCGGGGTAGCTAGGTAGCACAGTGAATAGGGCACCAGCCCTGGAGTCAGGAGGACCTGAGTTCAAATCCGGCCTCAGTCACTTAACACAAAAAGTAGCTGTGTGAAGTTGGCAAGTCACTTAACCCCAATTGCCCTCCAAAAAGAAAAAAAAAGAAACAATGAAAATCAAAGGAGAGATTAATCAAATTGAAATTAAGAAAACTATTGAATTACTGAATAAAACTAAGAGCTGGTTTTATGAAAAAACCAATAAAATTGATAGAACCTTAGTCGATATGATAACAAAAGAAAGAAGAAAACCAAATTATGAGTATCAAAAATGAAAAGGATGAATCTACCTCCAATGAAGAAGAAATCAAAACAATAATTAAGAATTATTTTGCCCAATTGTATTCACATAAATTTGACAATCTTAATGAAATGGATGAATATTTACAAAAATATAAGCTGCCCAGATTAAATAAAGAGGAAGTAAATTACTTAAATAATCCCCTCTCAGAAAAAGAAATCGAACAAGACATCAGTGAACTCCCTAGGAAAAAAATCTCCAGGGCCAGATGGATTTACTAGTGAATTCTATCAAACATTTAAAGAAAAGTTAAAATTAGTGAAGAAGAAGTCCTACCAAATTCTTTTTATGGCACAAATATGGTACTGATAACTAAATCAGAAAGAGATAAAACAGAGAAAAAAAGTTATAGACCAATTTCCCTCATGAATATAGATGCAAAAATTTTAATTAAAATATGAGCAAAAAGACTACAACAAGTTATCACAAGAATAAGACACTTTGATCAGGTAGAATTTATCCCAGGAATGCAATCCGAGGTCTAATATTAGGAAAAGCATCAGTATAATTGATCATATCAGCAATAAAACTAGCAGAAACTACATGATTATCTCAATATATGCAGAAAAGGTTTTTGACAAAATACAACATCCATTCCTATGAAAAACACTAGAAAGTATAGGAATAAATAGAGCCTTCCTTAAAATAATAGGCAGCATCTATTTAAAGCCATAAGCAAGTATTACATGCAAAGGACATAAGCTAGAAGCATTTCCAATAAGATCAGGGGTGAAACAAGGGTTTCCACTATCACCCCTCTTATTCAATCTGGTACTAGAAATGTTAGAACTATCAATTAGAAAAGAAAAAGAAATCAAAGGAATCAAATTAGGCAAAGAAGAGATCAAGCTATCACTCTTTGCAGATGATATAATGATATACTTAGATAATCCTAGAGAATCAAGTAAAAACTACTTGAGACAATAAATAAATTTGGCAAAGTTGAAGGATATAAAATAAACCCCCATAAATTCTCAGTATTCCTGTATATTTCTAATGAAGTTCAATAGCAAGAGATAGAAAGGGAAATCTCATTTAAAGTTACTGTAGACATTATAAAATATTTGGGAATATGCCTGCCGAAACAAACCCAGGAGGTATATGATCACATCTACAAAACACTTTTCGCACAAGTAAAGTCAGATCTAACTAACTGGAAAAACATGAATTGCTCATGGTTGGGTCAAGCTAATATAATAAATATGACAATTTTACCTAAATTAAATTATATATTTAGTGCCATACCAATCAATTTACCAAAAATCTACTTTATAGAGGTAGAAAAAATAGTAACAAAATTCATTTGGAAGAACAAATGGTCCAGAATATCAAGGGAATTAATGAAAAGAAGTGCTAGGGACTAGCTATACCAGATTTTAATCTGTATTATAAAGCAGCAGTCATCAAAACTACTTGGTACTGGCTGAGGAATAGAGTAGTAGATCAATGGAATAGAGTGGGCACACAAGACTCAGCAATCAATGAATATAGTAATCTATTGTTTGATAAACCCAAAGACCCCAGTTTTTGGAATAAGACCTCACTATTTGACAAAAACTTGTGGGAAAACTGGAAAAGAGTAGGGCAGAAACTGGGCATAGACCATTATCTAACACCATATACTAAAATCAAGTCTAAATGGGTGCATGATCTAGGTATAAAGGCTGATACTGTAAGCAATCTCCAAAAGCAAGGAATAGTTTACCTGTCAGATTTGTGGAGAAGAGAAAACTTTATGACCAAACAAGAATTATAGAGCATTTTAAAATGCAAAATTGAAAATTTTGATTACATTAAATTGAAAAGCTTCTGTACAAACAAAGCCAATGTAACCAAGATTAAGAGGGAAGTGGGAAATTGGGAAAGAATTTTTGCAACCTGTGTCTCTGATAAAGGATTCATTTCTAAACTATACAGGGAATTGAGTCAAATCTATAAGAATACAAGTCATTCCCCAATTGATAAATGGTCAAAGGATATGAACAGGCAGTTTTCAGAGGAAGAAATTAAAGATATATATATATATATATATATATATATATATATATATATATATGCATATGAAAAAATGCTCTAAATCACTATTGATTAGAGAAATGCATATCAAAACAACTCTGAAGTACCACATCTCACCAGTCAGATTGGCTAAGATGACAAAACAGGAAAATGACAAATGCTGGAGACGATGTAGAAAAATTGGAACTCTAATGCATTGCTGGTGGAGTTGTGAACTGATCCAACCATTCTGGAGAGCAATCTGGAATTATGCCCAGAGGGCTATAAATAATTTCATACCCTTTGACCCAGCAACACCACTTCTAAGTTGTATCCCAAAGAGATCGTAGAAGTGGGAAAAAGACCAATATATACAAAAATGTTTATAGCAGCTCTTTTTGTGGTGGCAAAGAATTGGAAATAAAGGGCATGGCCATCAATCGGGAAATGGCTCAACAAGTTGTGGTATATGAATGTAATGGAATACTATTGTGCTATAAGAAATGAGGAGCAGATGGACTTCATATTTATCTGGAGAGGCTTATACAAACTGATGCTGAGTGAGAAAAGTAGAACCAAGAGAAATTTGTACACAATTACAGACACAACATATTATTGACGACCAACTTTGATAGACTGGACTCTTCTCAGCAATGCAGGGTTATAAGTCAACCCCAAAAGACTCATGATGGAGAGAGATGTCTACATCCAGAGGAAGAATTAGAAAGAACTGAGTCTGAATCCAGATTGAAGCAAACTACCTGATCTGTTTCCTTTTCTTGTTTGGTTTTGTTTCATCTTTCCCATTATTCATTCCATCTGATACAAACCTTCTTTATAACCTAACTAATGTCCAATGTGAAAGTATTTGCAGATCTTATACTTGATTGTATACTGTCATGAGGGGCAGTAGAGAGGAGGAGAGAAAATTTGAAATTCAATGAGTTGTGGAACTGAATCTTGTAAACTAAAAGTAAACAAACAAATTAATAAAGACCATTTTTTTATTCTGTATTTTGTATCCATCAGAGAATAGCTAACATATCTTAGCTGCTGGGAAGCAAGACACTTCTGCAACCTTTGCTTTCAATATTTTTTTTTCTCTGATCTATATAGAATAAAGGAAAACCATTATTATGAAAAATCTTCTCAAAATAACAATTTTGGGGAACCAAGATGGACAATTAAAGAGAACATCCTGGCTGAACTCTCTCAACATTTTCCTTTGAACAACTTTAAAATAATGCATCAAATCAAATTCTAAAGCAGCATAACCAATGAAAAGGTCAGGGTGAGACTTTTTCCAACACAAAACAAATTAGGAGGACTGGAGGAAAGATCTGTGGTACTGTGGTGGGGATTGGCTAGGATTTCAGCATTTCTGTGAACCAGTTCTGGACCTTGGAGGCAGTAGTAACAGCAGCAGTGATAACAGAAGCTCTCACTGCTCAGAAATGGTTAAGCGGCTTGAAAATCTAGAAGGAAAGATATTTCATGGGACTGCTCTGCTAACATTGCATGCAGCACCAGACACCATTTGGCAGTTCTACCTTCCATTACTCAATTATGGAGTCACAGTTCCAGGGCTCAAACAAGTGTCTGTGGTCATGTGCAGGGGCACTAGTTTCAAACTGCAGTTCCATGGAGGAGAAGAGTTGTATTCACAAGAGAATAGGTGATCTACCTGGGAAAGAGACAGCATTCAGACTAGGAAAACACCTCTCCCTGTATCATAGCACCTTGGATACACCAAAAACCTATAGGTCTCCAAAAATAGCTGTGAAAACAGTAGGGTGAAAAAGCCTGAAACTCAAGACAGTGACCACCCCTCTTCAACCCAGGTATAAGCAGAACCCAACTCTAATATAAATCTAAGGTCGAAAATAGATTGAAAAAATAAGCAAATAACAAAGGAAGAACCTGAAAATAAAAGCTAAGGAGAGAAGAAAGGGAGGAAGCTTAAAACACAAACTCAGAAGCAAAGCCTTAAAGAAATAAATGCAAATTGGACACAAGTCCAACAAAACTTTTTAGAAAAAGTTTCCCAAAAAGATAAAAATGAATTAAAAAGATTTCTCAAATCAAATAAAATTGGTAGAGAAATAAGGAGGAGAAAGAGAGAAATGCTAGAAAATTAAACAAATAAAATTAATAACGGTAAAAGAGACAGAAAAAAGATGAAGAAAAATAATTCCTTAAAGCCAGAATTGGCCAAATGGTAAAAGAGGTACAAACTCTCACTGAACAAAATAATTCCTTAAAAATTAGAATTAGTCAAGTAAAAGTTAACAATTTCCATGAGATATAAAAAAGCAAAGTCAAAAGAATGAAAAAGTAGAAGAAAAATACAAAATATCCCACTGTAAAAACAACTGATCTGAGAAATAGATCAAGGAGAAATAAATTAACAATTCTTAGACTACCTGAAAGTCGTGATCAAAAAAAGAGACTAGATATCCTTAAAAAAAATTATAAAGGAAAATTACTCAGATATCTTAGAACCAGAGGGCAAAATAGAAATTTTATTAAAACAACAATCACCTCCTGAAGGGGGTCCCAAAATTAAAATTCTCAGGAATATTATAGCCAAATTCAAGAATTCCCAGGTCAAGGAGAAAATACTCCAATCAGCCAGAATGAACTATTCAACTAGTATGGTGCACAGTCAGGATCACATAAGATTTTTTGAGAATAAAGGAATGGAGGACTTATAATACTACCCCTCAAAAAACAATGAGTATTATCCCACAGGGGAAATGAATATTTAATGAAATAGAAGACTCCTAGGCCTTCCTGATAAACAAGACCAGAGGTGAATAGAAAATTCAGTATTCAAACACATAACTCAAAATAGGCATAAGAAGATAAATATAAATGAGAGGGAAATCATGAAGTGCTTAACAAGGTTAAACTATTTACATTATCAAATAGGAAAGTGACACATGTAACCCCTAAGAATTTTATCATTATGGAATCTACTTAGAGGTCACTGGTGTAAGTTAACTATGTTAGTATTATCTCAAAATAAAAATGGAAGGAAGAAAAAGAGGGACAATTACCTCATATAAAAGAGGCATACAAGGAAGTGTTTTTACAATAGAGAGGGAAAAGGAATAGGGTGGATAATGCTTGAAGCATTTCTTGAACTGAAATAGTTCAAAGATGGAAGAATATATAGACGCACTCAGTTGGATATAAAAATCCATCTTATCCAATAGGAAAGCAGGAGGAGAATGGGCAAGGGAAAGGAGGGGGGCAGTGTTAGAAGAGCAGATTAAGAGAGGCAGTGGTCTGAAGGAAAAAAAATGCTTTTGAAGAAGGATTGAGAAAAATACTTAACTAACCCTATCTTAAAAAAAGAAATTGAACTAATCATAAATGAGTTCCCTTTGGAGTAAATGCATTTACAAGCAAATTATATCAAACATTTAAAGAATAACTAATTCTAAAATTATATAAACTATTTGAAAACATAAGTAAAAAATAAGTTCTATCAAACTTTTTATGACACAAATATGGTTTTGATACCTGAACCAGGGAAAGCAAAAACAGAGGAAGAAACAAATAAACCAACTTCCCTAAGAATATTGATACAAATATTTTTGAATAAATGCTAGCAAGGAAAATGCAGTAATATATCACAAAGATAAAACATGTCGGTTTATACCAGAAACACAGTAGTTGTTTAATATTAGGAAAACTATAACCATAATTGACCATATAAATCACAAAATGATAAAATCACAAGAATATATCAATAGAAAAAATACAACACCCATTTATATTATAAAATACTAGAAAGTATGGACATAAATGAAACTTTCCTTAGAATTAGTGTTAAAAAATTTTATCTAAAACCATGAGTAAACATTATCTGTAATGGGGATAAACTAGAAACCTTCCCAATAAGTTTGGGGTGAGTCAAGAATATTCATTATCACATTTATTCTTCAATATTGTGCTAGAAATTATAGCTATAGCAATTAGATAAGAAAAAAATTGAAGGAATAAGAATTTAAAAAAGGAAATAAAGCATAATTGTGTACTTAGAGAACCTGAGAGAATCAACATTTTGAAAAAAACTAACCAAAACGATTAACTTCAGCAAAGTTGCAGGATATAAAATAAACTTACATGAATCATCATCATTTCTATATATATATTATAAATGAAAAGTTGCAAGAGATGAAAAGAGAAATTCCATTTAAAATAACTGCACACAGTATAAAATACTTGGAGTCTACCTGCCTAGGAAGACAAAGAAACTTTATGAACACAATTACAACATGTTTTAACACAAATAAAGGCAGATCTAAATAATTGAAGCAGTAATTGTTCATGGGTAGCCCAAGCCAATATATTAAAACTCATATACTACCTAAATTATTTATCAGTGCCATACCAAACCACTAGAGAATTACTTTACGTAGCTAGAAAAAATAATAAAATTCATCTGGAAGAATAAAAGCTCAAGAAAATCAAATGAATCGGGGGGGAGCGGGGAGTGATGTGAGGTAGACTAGCAGTACAGATCTCAAATTATACTACAGACTGATAATCATCAAAATAATTTGGTACTGAGAAATAAATAGAATGGTTGACCAATAGAAGATTACGCAAAAAATATGCAGAAATAAATGACTACTGTAACCTAGTGTTTGATAAACACAAAGATCCAAATTATGGGAGCAGGAACTCAGCATTTGACCAAAAAAAAATGCCACAAAAACTAGAAAATGATCTGGCAGAAACTCATACACTAACTTCTCACATTGTGTACAAAGATAAGGTCAATATAAATACATAATTTAGACATAAAGGGTGACAGCAATGGTAAGAGGTTTTGAAGATCTTCCCTGCCCCTTCATAAGCCTAGGGGAATTTAAGGACCTTCCCTGATTTGAAAATATACTCTGCCCTCTAATAGGCTGAATGTGGTCACATGGAGCCTGTGGTGGGAAGAGCTTGTTGAAGGATAGAGCAGAGCCCACAGGAGAAGCTTGCTTAGGGGAGGCTTGATTTTCAGGAAGGCCCATACCTTTGTCATTGAGCAGTGGATCACAATGGTTGTGATGGCTCTGACTGTGGAGACGTCTATATATATACCGTGATGTGAGGTTTTGTTTTGGGGCTCACTTATGGGAAGAGTTGTGTGATTTGGCCAGATGAGACTCTGAATAGCTGTTGAGACGCCCAGCTTTGAAAATCCAGATATTGGTGCTTCCCTTTCTGACTAGGTATGGATGTAATGGTCAGACAGCTAGAAGCCCTGTCTCTTGGTTTGTTGAATTATGTTATTTTCTCTGTCTGTATTCTTGGTCTGCTTGTAACTTATGTTTGTATTCCCTGAAGTGCAGGGAATACAAACTTTCCCCCCTAAACAAGGTAAATTTTATTAAAGTAAGATTGTTAACACTTTTTGAGTTGCTTTCCTTCAGCAAAGCACATCAAAGAACCTGTGCTAGCAGTCATCCTCAGTATGCTAGGGTGCTTGCTGTTAAAAATGGAACAAAATTCCAGATCTATGGAAAAGGGAAGAGTTTATGCCTTAATGAGAGATAGAGACGATCATGGGAGATAAAAATGATTGCTTTGCTTACATAAAGTTTAAAGGTTTTTGCATCAAAAAACCAATGCAGTCAAAATTACAAGGAAAGCAGTAAGCTTAGGGTGAGGAGTGGGGGAGGTTTCAAGTAAGTTTCTCTAATAGAAATCTCATTTTTCAAATATATAGGGAACTGAATCAAATTTATTATTTTAAAAAGGAGCCTTTCTGCAGTAATAAGTGGTCAATTGATGTGAAAAGGAAATTTTTAAAAGAAATCAAAGCTATCAATTTACATGAAAAAATGTTCCAAATTACTATTGATTAGAGAAACACAAATTTAAAAAATTCAAAAGTGTCACACCCATAA
This sequence comes from Petaurus breviceps papuanus, assembly GCF_028583685.1. Taxonomy (NCBI): domain Eukaryota; kingdom Metazoa; phylum Chordata; class Mammalia; order Diprotodontia; family Petauridae; genus Petaurus; species Petaurus breviceps. Next base: position 11,039,310 of record NW_027185903.1, read on the forward strand.
GATTAGCTAATATGACATAAAAGGAAAATGACAAATGCTGAAGGGGACATGGAAAAATAAGTGTATCAATGCCATACTGGTATAGTTGTGAGCTGGTTCAATCATTCTGGAGAATAATTTGAAACTATGCCCAAACAACTATAAAAATGTGATCACTTTGAGCCAACAAAATCACTACCGTGTTTCCCCGATAATAAGACCTATCCCGAAAATAAGCCCTTCCCTTACTGTGTAAGATTCCTCTAAAATAAGCCCTCTCCTGAAAATAAGCCCTATTGAGATTGCTACTGTAGTGAAGGTACACGCTACATTACGGTACCCTCTGTATGCACCGTTCCCCCTGCCCCCGGGTGAAATGCACGCCGCTCTCCGAGCTGCATCCAATCAGAACTGCAGCAGTGAGCGCGTCATCCTGTTCTTTATTGAATTCATTATTGAATAAAGGTACATTTTTTTGTTCACATTTACCTGTTTATTAAAATTGCTGTCAATGTTCATTAAAATAAGCCCTCCCCTGAAAATAAGCCCTCTGGTGTTTTTCTGTCCAAAAATATTAATAAGACAGTGTCTCATTATCGGGGAAACACGGTAATAGATCTGTATCCCAAAGACACCAAGAAAAAGGAAAGGGGCTCATACATGCAATAATATTTATAGCAACACTTTGTGGTAGTAGAATTTGGAAATTGAGTTGATGTCTATTAGGGAATGTATGAACAATTTGTCGTATTATTTTGATGGAATAGAATTGTACTAAAAGAAAGTATGAAGGAGGTGGTTTCAGAAAAACCCGAGACCACTTATATGGACTGATTTAAAGTGAAATTAAAAGATCTATGAGAAGATTGTACACAATGACAGAAATTTTGTAATGATAACTGTAAAAGACTTAGCTACTCTGATCAGTTCAAGAATCCATAACGATTCCCAAGGATTAATGATGAAAAGTTATATACACTTCTAGAGAACTAATGAATTCTAAGTTTAGATTGAATCAACTTGTTTTCATTTTTCTTACTTTTTCCCCCAGCATTGTTAATATGGAAATATGTTTTCTGTAACTTTACATGTATAATAGGTATTATATTGCTTGCTTTCTTAATGGATGGGAGAAAGATTGGAGAGATGTATTTGAAACTGAAAACCTCCAAAAATAATAAATTCTAAATGTATAATAATACATTGTTGTATGTATAATATAATGTATAATAATGTGATAAAATTTTAATGTATAAAAATGCACAGAATTACAAAGGAAATCAAATGTTAGCCAAGTCAATAAGTCTTCTAAATTTGTAGACTCCTTAATATTTATTACAAAAATTTATTTATTTATGTGAAATAATTGCAAGGAGATTATAGCAATATATTACAAAGCTCATACACTATGATCAGACTGAATATATGTCAAGGAATATTGGGATGGTTCAATAATAGGGAATCTATGAGACAAAAATAATCAATGAAGACCAGGAACTCACAGTCTATCATGCAAATAACTGTGCACAAACAATATAAATGCAGAATAAATCAGAGATAATCACAGAAAGGAGGCATTAGCATTAACAGGGATAAGGAAAGATTTCTTGTGGATGGTATAATTTCAAACTGGGGCCTCAAGAAAAGCAGGAAAGCCAGAAGGGAGAGATGAGGAGGGAGAGAATCCCAAGAATGGAAAACAGTCAATGATAAAAGCTGTAGTTGGGAGATGGTAGGAATAACAAGAAAGTAGGTGTAATAGGATTGCAGAGAATGTGGAAGGGTATGAGATGTAGGAAATCTGGAAAGTTTGGAGAGTTCTACATTATTAAGACCATTTAAAGCCAGTCACAAGATTTTATATATGATACTAAAGGTAATAGGGAACCATTAGAATCTGTTAAATGAGCATCAAGGGGGGTGACATGATCCAACCTATTCCTTAGAAGATCAACAAAGCAGTGGCAAAGACAAAGGAGAGAAGGGGGCATATGTGGAAGATATAGTGAAGGTAGGATCCTTGGCAACAGATTTGGATCTGGGGGAAGGGTGAGAGTGAGGAGTCACCTAGGTTGGGAGTGTGGATGACTGAGAGGATAGTGCTGCCATCAAGAGTAATAGCAAAGTTAGGAAAGAGAACAATCTTTGAGATAAAAGATGAGTTCAATTTTAGATATTTTAAGTTGAAGATCCATCTCACTATTTGTGCACAGAGTTGGTCCATGATACATGTACTGAAAGACATTTTTGTGATGCTTCAGGGTTACATAACATGTCCTTATCCATAGTCTCGTTTAGTCTTCATAAAACTCTATGAAGTAAGCAAGACAAACACTTTTGTATAGTTAGCTGTCTAGCTCAGGAACTCCCAAGTAATAGTCTCTCAACAGATGTTTGACACATCGAGACAGAACCATTGAAATAATTGCTTTCATGATAATCTTCTTTCATCCCATTTTTCCTTCCTCCTATTTCTCACTATCATCACATCTCTGCACATTTCCAGATTTCTCCAGCAGACCTTCCAAATCCTGCCTGTCCACTATGACTGGAGTGCTCCCCATTCTTAGCTCTTCTTATTCCTCTTTTAAATCCATAACTTTAGCCAAGGTTCCACACATGACCCACTTCTTATGGGAATTGATACTTTCGGTCACTGGTAATTTCCCATCTCCTTACTCCCAAATTAACTTTCAGTTTACTGTGTATATATTTTGCACTAACTTACCTGGGCAGAGCTTATCTCCCACCATGGAATGTAAGCTCCTTGAGGACAGAGATTGTGCCATTTTTGCCTTTGTTGTCCCAGTACCTAGTGGATGGTGTTCAAGAAATGTTTGCTACCTTGAATTTCACTGCACCTTCCTCCAAAGTTTGTCCTTAATTGCATGTTTTCACACATTTAAGTGACTTTCTTGTCACTTTTCATCTTTGAAACAGTCTCTCAGGCACAGGAAGCAGAACCTCTCTCTTCTTCCATTGCTTTTTTGACTGGCCTCTTAGCCATGAATTTCTCTCCTGGTTCAGGCTTTGGGGCTTGGACCAATTGTCTCAGACATGTATTTTGCATTTTGATATTACCTTTACCAAAATACTGGATGAAGTAGAAATTGAAAGCTAAATGTAATTTTCAAAGGACTTCTTACCCTTTCCATTGAAAGAACGCAACCTTCACCGAAGGAGTAGGATAATTGACACTTTTAGTCTTAAAGAAATGCTGCAAATATGACTCCACAAGCTCCCAACTCAGTGTCAGATTTACTCCTCTGCTTATAACCACTCTCCCCAGGACGTCTTTCCTCCACACATATTGCTGATCACACAGGCCCCCCTGTGCTATCTTTCTCAAGTATGAAAAAGCACCCGTTATGAACCTTAACAACCTTATTACCTTGTGAAGAATCATTACCACTCTGTTTGTGGTCCCATAATTATGTGCTGAATGCATAAGATGGCCACAATTCATACCTGGAAAATATCCAAAAAACCTTTTTGTGCACCCTTGAACTTTTTATGACAACCACACATCCATCTTTTCCCTTTGTGGAAGCTTTCCTGAGGACACACTAGGGAGCCCAAGATAACTCTTGAAATACTGAAGTTTTTTGCCTTAAACCCCATGTTGCTGCTACCCACAAACATCCCATTGTCAGTAAATAACAAAGCAAAAGAAATACAGAGGTTTCAAGTGAGCAACAAAAAATCCAGACTATGATTTATTTCTGCAGAACTCACATATATATATATACATATATATATACATATATATAATATTATGTTTCCATTTTATAGTAACATTGTTGTTTAGTCATATCTAACTCTTTGAGACACAATTTGGAGCTTTATTGGCAAAGATATTGGAGTTTTGGGTTTTTTGTTTTGTTTGTTTCTATTTTTTACTTTTTTACCATTTTCTTCTCCAGCTCATTTTACAGATGAGAAAACTGAAGCAAGCAAGGTTAAGCAACTTGCCCAGGATCACACAGCTAGTATGTATCTGAGGCCAGATTTGAATTCAGGAAGATGAGTCTCCTGACACTAGACCCAGCACAGCATTCACTGTGCCACCTAACTGCCTTTATAATAATAATAGCAATAGCTAGCATTTGTACAGTACTTCTTAAAACATTCATGGACTACCAACATTTCACTTTATCCTCAAAACAATGCTGAAAGCTGCATTATTAGTCTTATGAGGAAACCAAGGCAGGTATGGTTAAGTGATTTGCCCAGATACATACAGCTAATAAATATCTAAGACGGTTTGAGTCCAAGTCCTCCTGATTCTGAGTCCAGCTTTCTATCTACTGTGTCACCTACCTTTAGCTGTTTCTATATAACAAAAATTCATTTTAAAATTCTGTGACAGAGTATGAAATGTTAAGGGCCTGCACAAGACCTTGATCACAATCTAATGGAAAGTATACTAGACTTGAAATCAAAAGTCTGATTCCAAAACTTAACTCTATCACTTTCCAACTGAACTGTTGTTCAGTCATTTTCCCTTTGTGTTTGACTGTTTGTGACTCCATTTAGGGTTTTCTTTGCAAAGATAGTAAAGTGGTTTGTGATTTTCTTCTCCAGCTCATTTTGCAGATGAAGAAACTGAGGCAAATGATGTTAAGTGACTTGCCCAGGGTTTGTCCGAGATCAGATTTTAATTCAGGAAGATGATTCTTCCTGACCCCAGGTTGGGGGCTCTATTCACTGAGCCACTTATCTGCCTTCTAACACAATAACAGTATCTTAATATCTCTGGGCCTCAATTTCGCCATCTGAAAAATGGAAATAATAGCATCTCTCTCATGAGGTTCTTGTGATGATCAAATGAAAAAAATAATTAAAATGATGTGATTGTGTATAAATTACAATTACAGTAATATCTGCTACCTACTATTTTCCCTTTTGCTAAAATAGCAATGAGTTCAAGTAATGAATACAGAGATCCCATTCCAGCGATCATCAGAGGGCTATGTGTGCTCTAGTTGAAAGAGTGATGGATTAGACAGATAACCTGGGTTTAAACCCTGCTCTACCAGTTATTACTTTTTTGACCCTAAGCAAGTCACTTGTTCCTTTGGGACTCAGTTTCCTCATCTTTAAAATGAGAAAAATAGAGCAAGTATCACAAAGATCCCTTCCAACATTAAATCTAATATCTTTCAATATGATAGTATGATAGTAAGAAGGAATTTCAGAAGAGCTCAGTGGTCAGTCTCTAGAAGCATTTTTGTTCTGGCTATTTTGAGGTGTTAGCTTCATCCCCACTACCAGGTTTTGCCACTGAAACTCCAGGATGCAATACTCTGAGGATAAATTTCCAAGGCCAGTGAAAATCCTAATATAGACATACATACATACATATATATACATATATATGTGTGTGTGTATGTGTGTACATATAAACACGTGTATATGTATACATACATCTACAAGCCTGTATATACACACATGTATGCATATGTGTATATGTATGTGTCTATGTCTATGTATCAGAAAAGTAATCATTTACTTCCATTGAAGAGTATCTTGTTTTGTTTTGTTTTTCCTAAATCCCAGTGAACAAATGCACAGGAATGATATTTTTGTAACTCTCAGGCTGTCTAGCAGGTAAATCATCACATCAAAGACCCAAAAGTAATAATGTCAAAGATTCATAACAAGTTCAAGCAAATAGAATACCAGAAAAAATGGAGGCAATATATGCTAGTGAATAGTTGAATCTGGAGGCAGGAAGACCTAAATTCCAATCTCAGACACTTAACTAGTTGTGTGTTCCTGACAGAACCATTCAATCTCCCCAAGTTATATTTTCTTCATCTGTAAAATGAGGCAGTTGGACCCACCTTTCCCCAAAGTTCCTTTCAGTTCTAAAGCTGTGATTCCATGACAAAATAATGTCAAGTAATTCATGGAAACCCTGACTGGGATGATAAAATAGGTATACAGAGGAAAAAAGAAAACATATTGGAAAAATATTATTTTGGATCACAAAATTAATGAGTCCAAAAGCTTGTATGTTGCCCAGAAGCCCCATGCCTTTATATCATGAAATACATTTCTTCCTGTAAAAAAAAATGCTTGCAAAGAAGTGAGGTCTCAACTGATAAATCCAGGGAAGCAATTTATTACATTCTTGCAGGAACACACCTCAGCACTGGGTGCAGCCAGCTTTTAATACCCATTCTTGACTGCTAGATCCATCCATTATTCCCCATTGGCTGGATATAACTTCCTGAACTGCCTATCCCATGTTTTTCTCCTAGATGTGTTACTTCTCCCTTGTCATGCATTACATGTACATTCAAATTAACTTGCTCCACCCTGGGGGTGTGTTGATTAATATATCACAACTTATTAAGCATGTGTGCAAGCTTCTGACCTTATACCTGATGGGAAGCCTGGTTCTACCAAGTCACATCCCTGGTTACAACTAGCTACTCCTGACTTGCATATTGTTATGTTTCTTAAAAGGCTGGGAGTGTGTGCACATGTCACTTCTGTGGAAACAGACCTCCTTCTTCTGTTTCTCACGTTCCAAGAAAGAGCATCAGAAGGTACTGGACAGGGCAGGCAGATGACCAAACAAAGGAAAAAAATGACCGTTAACAAAAAAGAAACAACTGGTTACATACATAACATTGGTTCAGAAGTAACTGTCAGTATACAATTAGATTATGTTCAGCAACTTATAAACAAGAAATTAGAAGAAAAGATAAAGAAAACACCATAATTGTGGTGCCTAGAATTCCAGCAAGTCACTTCACTTCTATGGGTTTCCGTTTCCTCATCTACAAAATGAGGAAGTTGGGCTTGATATCTAGGGTGTCTTCCAGATTAAAATCTATGATCCTGTGGAAGAGAGATCTGTTTAAATGAGCTTTCATTGTTAATATTCACAGTACTCATAGCAATACAAATTTTTAAAGGAAGTGGATGAAAGTAAAAACACAGCCTCCAGAAGAGTAGTGTGGCTTCCTCCATCCCCACCCCAGATCACTGGTCCTGCTTCCACATTGGCTCCTGTAGCCATCATTGATGGGGATTATCCTTGTGGAACTTAAACCAACTTCTTGCTATTATTAATCATTCTGGAAGCAGACCAAGGACAACACAAGGGGGATGTCCTGACTTGTGCGAGAATTGGATTTAAGTGAGGCAAAGCTGCCCAAAGTCATCACCCTCACTCTACTCCAGAGTCATCAAAGTACAGTGGTAAGAGTCAAGATGACTGGAAATGGGTCACGATGCAGTGAGTGGCCTTGGCCTTTTTCTCAAGTCTCAGTTTGTCTGAGGCAACCCCTTTTCAGTAGCTAAGGGCTAGGTAAGAATTGTGATAGAAGATGGCCTAGTTTACAATCTCAAAATTATCACTCTGTAAGGAGAAACTCCTCAGAGTTTCTGAGCAGAACATAAAACAATTGCCATTTATACTCACTTTAAGCCATCAGAACCCAAAAAATGAACAACAGAGACTTAGGCCTTATTATTGGCTGTTTTAATAGAGTCATTTGGGCTTAAAGGCATAGTCAAGTAGCTCCATTTGAATCACAATGAGATTTTCAAAAGCCTGGTTTCTCCAGAGCTAAATATCAAGAAGTCATAAATGGAAAACTTCATAGGACAAAGAGTAAATTGCCCCAGTTTCTGAAAAAAATAAATAGAAAATTTGGTGCTTTTGTGGCTCCCTCTCTTACAGTAGTCACTGCCACTCAAGATTAAAAAAGTTTTGCTACCATAGTCCCTGACAATGTCAAATGTTCAACACCAGAAATGGATAGAGTTTTGTCAGTTGAAATAAGATATATTACTATCTGTTTGCGGCTGAAATTATAGGAACTGTGTGCACCCCAAAACTGTGTGAAACAGAGATCCTTACCCAAATAATATTCAGAGGCTTCTCAAGGTAGGAAACAGAAAAGAATGGGTTATTATGATCTTGAGAAAGGGCCACCCTCCTGACAAATGGTCAGGGAGGAGAAGCAATTTACAAAAGGAAATGGCAAAATGATAAAGCCCTGAAGTAGAATTCTTCCCCACCCCACTTCTGACCCTTTTCTTCCATTGGCTAGAAGTCAGGTACACAATCTAAGCATGGCAATCTACCTCAAGTACCGGGACAAGGAAACAGTAGACAACCCAATGTACATTTGAGAAGCACTTCTGTTCTTATTTGGCATATCTTATGCTGAGGTGTCACTAGGGAGAGGGGTGACTCCCTACAGCTCTGAGTTTTGAGTTCTTGTAAATCATGTGATTTCTGGTGAAGGGGAACTTGGGCCTGTTTCCCATGAAAAGCCTTACTAGATTTTAGAGTATAGTCTGAGAAGTTTTCACTTCTTCCACTCAGGACCATGAGACCTTTTCATCTAACTTGCAGCTAAACTCAACTGCCTGTGTTGACATCTGACTAGATAGTGAATACCTTGAGAACAGGGACTACCTTGCTTTTCTGTTTGTATCCCTAATGTTTATCAAAGGACTCTGCAGGTACTAAATGCCTTTTCATTCACTAATTCCTTAGCGAAACTTAACTGACGCCAAAAAAAAGAAGTCATCACAAGAAGGGGGCTGATACAGACAAGAAATCATGTCAGCCAAGCTTGACTTAATCTTTTTGCCTAGTGGAGAGAACTGACAGCCAAGGGTATCATTTTTTATATGCTCTTTATTTTTAATAGTATTTTTCCAGTTATATGTCAAGACAATTTTTACAAGATTTTGAGTTCCAATATTTCCTTCCTACCTTCTCTCCCCTCTTCTGCAAATGGTAGGAAATTTTATATACATTATGCATGTGCTGTCATGTAAAAATGTCATATTTCCATATCAGTCACAAATGGAAAAAAAGAATCAGATTAAAAGGGAAAAAAATCACACAAAAAGAATTAAGTAAGTGAAAAAAATACACTTCAATCTACATTCATTCAGATCTTTATCTGGATGTGAGTCCTTTGTATATATCTTAGATCATTGTGTTGCTGAGAAGAGCTGAATCATTCCTCATTGGTCGTCTTACAATGTTGGTGATACTGTGTGAAATGTTTTCCTGGTTCTGCTCATTTTACTTTTCATCAGTTCCAATAAGTTTTTCCAGATTTTTCTGAAATCTGTCTGTTCCTCATTTCTCATTCCATAATAGCATTCCATTACATTAATATACCATAACTTATTCAGCCATTTCCTAATTGATAGGTATCCCTTCAATTTCCAATATTTTACTACCACAAAAAGGGCTGCTAGAAAAAATTTTTCACATGTAGGTCATTTTCCCTTTTTTAGGATCTCTTTGGGATATAGACCTAACAGTGCTGTTGCTGAATCTAAGGTTTGCACAGCTTGGTTACCCTTTCAGCATAGTTCTAAACTGCTCTCCAGAATGGTTGGATCAGTTCACAACTCCACCAACAATGCATTAGTGTCCCAATTTTCCCACATCTTCTCTAACATTTATCATTTTCCTTTTTTCTCATATTAGTTAGTCTGATAGATGTGAGGTGGTACCATAAAGTTGTTTTAATTTGCAATTCTCTAATCAAAAGTGATTTAGAGCACTTCTGCTTAGGCCTATAGTTTTAATTTCTTCATCTAAAAATGCCTGTTGATATCATTCAACCCTTTGTCAGTTGAGGAATGCCTTATATTCTCATAAATTTGACTCCTCTATGTATTTGAAAAATGAGGCCTTTATCTGAGATCTTTGATGTAATGAATATTCTGGCTTTCTCCTTTCCTTCTATTCTTGTTTGTATTGGTTTTGTTTGTGTGAAAACTTTTTAATTTAATATACTCAAAATCATATATTTTATTTTTCATAATGCTCTTGCTAGTTTGGTCATGCAACTCACTTAACTTTTCCTTCAAGAATATGGATGATAGGGGCAGCCAGGTGGCTCAGTGAGTAAGAGTGCCGGCCCCAGAGTCAGGAGACCCGGAATCGGTTCTAGCCTCAGATACTTAACATCCAAACAAAATAACTGGCCATGTAACCTTGAGCAAGCTACTTAACTCCAATTGCTTTAAAAAAAAAAGAATATGGATGATATACCACTTAGTGCATATATGTTTAGTATTGATATTGCTTCATTGTCTAGGTTACCTTTTAGCAAGATGTAGTATCTTTTCTTAAATTTGTTAATTAGGCCTATTTTTTTCTTTTGCTTTGTCTAAGATCAGAATTGCTACCTTTGTTTTTTTTTCTTTTCACTTCAGCTGAAGTATTATAGATTCTGCTCCAACCAATTACCTTCACTTTCTATGTGTCTGTCTCCTTCAGATGTGTTTCTTGTAAACAACATATTGTAGAATTCTGGTTTTTTATCTACTCTGTTATCCATTTCTTTTTTATGGAAGATTTCATCATATTCACATTCATAATTATGATTACTAACTGTGTATTTCACTCCATCCTATTTTTTCCTTTTATTTGTTCTCTCTCCTTTCATTCTTTCTCTCTTCAACAGTGTTTTGATTCTATCGCTTCCCCTGATTTTCCCTCTCTTCTGTTCTCTCCTTTTCTTTCCTCCCCTACCCTGCTGTCATTTTTAGTTAATCTCCTCCTTTCCTACTTTCCTGTGGGGAAATATAGATTTTTATATTCAACAGACTGTGTATATTATTCCCTTTTTGAGTCAATACTGATGAAAATAAGATTCAAGTAATGTTCATCATTCAGCCTCTCATCTTCCCCTGAACTGTAATAGGCTTTTTGTACATCTTCATGTGAAATAGTTCACCCAATTTTACCTCTCTATTCCCTCTGCACACAGTGTACTCCTCTTTCTCCTACTTTAATTATTTTTATATCATTCCTTCATATTCATCATATACCCATACCCACTGTATAGTCCTTCAGGTTGTATCATTAGTGGTACAATTTTTAAGAATTACATCTTCCCATGTAGGGATTAAACAGTTCACTTCATTGAATCCCTTGTTTTCTATTACATTTTCACATTTTTAGATTTATCTTGGATCTTGATATCAGAGATCAAATTTTTTGTTCAATTCTGTTCTTCTCCTTAAGAAAACTTGAAATCCTTCTATTTCACTGAATGACCATTTTTTCCCTTGAAGTATTATGCTTAATTTCCCATGGTAGGTGATTCTTGGTTGTAATCCTATCTTCTTTGCCTTCTGAAATATCATATTCTTTGACCTCCTTAAGGTTACAACTGATAAGTCCTGTATAATCGTGATTGTGGCTCCCCAACATGAGAATTCTTTCTTTCTGGCCACTTGCAGTATTTTTTCCATGACATATTAGTTCTCTAATTTGGCTATAAAGTTGCTTGGAGAGTTTATTTTTAGATCTCTTTCCTGAGGTGATTAGTGGATACTTTCAATGTCTGTTTTGCCCTCTGGTTCCAGGATAACAGGGGAGTTTTCCCTGATAATTTCTTGAAAGATGCTGCCTAGTTCATCCTTTTGATTGTGACTTTCAGGTAGTCAAGTGATTCTGACTTTGTGTCTTCTGAATTTGTTTTCAAGATCATTTGTTTTTCCCATGAGGTATTTTACATTTTCTTCTATTTTTCATTCTTTTTAATTTGTTTGGTTGATTCTTGATGTCTCATAGAATCATTAGCTTCCACTTGCCCAATTCTAACTTTTAAGGAATTATTTTCCTCAAGTAGCTTTGTACTTCCTTTTCCATTTAACCAATTATACTTTTTAGAAAGGTTTTTTTTTTCTTCAGTGGAATTTTATGTATCCTTTTCCATTTGGCCAATTCTACTTTTTAAGTACCTGTTTTCTTTTTTCAAGCTGTTGACTCTTTTTTTTCATAATTCTCTTGCCTCACTCTCATTTCTTTTCCTAATTTTTCTTCTACCTCACTCATATGATTTTTAAGCTCCTTTTTGAGCTCTTCCATGAATTCTTTCTGGGCTTCAGACCACTTCCCATTTTTCTTTGGGATTTTGCCCATAGATATTTTGACAATGTTGTCCTCTTCTGAGTTTGTCTTGATTTTCCCTGCCACCATAATAACTTTCTATGGTCATATTCTTTATTGTTTTTGTTGTTGTAGTGGTGGTGGTGGTGTTTTGCTCATGTGTTTTTGGGGGAGTTGTCTGGGGTTTTTTTTTCCTTTCTTTTAAATTTGAGCTCTAGGGGGAGGAGTCAAGATGGTGGAATAGAAGCAGGACCTCCCTGCTGCTCCGGCTTCCACCTTCCCCAATCCATGTAAAAAGGGGACTCTAAACAAACTTTGGAGGTGCAGAACCCACAAAATGACACAGAGAAGCTAACTTCCCACTGAGGACAGCCTGGCAGGTCTGCAGGAATCAGCCAGCCCAGCACTCTGGGAGCCTAGCCCAGTCCCAGACTGAGGCTTTAGCCCTAGGGTGGGCCTGACCAGGCACCAGGAGGAGGGACTCCAGATCAGCAGCAGCTATGGCCATTTCCAGATTTATCAACACACAGATGTGAAGGACAAAGTGAGAAGTCAGTGCGGTCTGGACTTTGGAACCCAGTAAGTAGGAGTGTGTGGCTTTTGCCCCCGGGGTAAGCCTCTGAGACACCAGCACAGCCAGCCAGCCCCATGTGGCAGCTTCAGCTCCTGGCCTGCAGAGTGTAGGGAGACCAAGCACCAGTCTGAGGGGTAATCGCTCTTGCTTTAACATGCTTGGATATGGATTGCAGTCTAGGGTGGAGGTCCTAGGGTGTGTGTCCACCTTGCCAGAGTGTGTGGAAACCTCAGAGAGGGCACCCATCTAATACCTCCAGCAGCTGAGAAAACCCCAGCGTTTGGGATGAAAGCTCCCTTATGTGGTGGCAGAGTCCTACTTGAGCAAATGGAAGCTAATGATTTTTGAGAAAGCAAGATGCTGTTAAACAGATCCAAACAAATGAAAGAATAGAAGACAATGTGAAATATCTCATGGGAAAAGCCACTGATCTGGAAAATAGATCCAGGAGAGATAATTTAAAAATTATTGGACTACCTGAAAGCCATGATCAAAGTAAGAACCTAGAAATCATCCTCCAGGAAGTTCTCAAAGAAAACTGCCCTAATGTTTTAGAACTAGAGGGCAAAATGGAGGTTGAAAGAATCCATCAATCAACTCCTGAAAAAGATCCCAAAAAGAAAACTCCTAGGAATATTATAGCCAGGTTCTGGAATTCCCAGATTAAGGAGAGAATATTACAAGCAGCCAGGAAGAAACAATTTGAATATTGTGGAAACACAATCAGGATAACCCAGGATCTGGCAGCTTCTACACTGAGGGATCGAAGGGCTTGGAATATGATATGCTGGGGGTCAAAGGAGCTGGGATTAAAACTAAGAGTTACTTACTCAGCAAAACTGAGTATCATGTTTCAGGGGAAAATATGTTCATTCAGTGGAATAGAGGACTTTCAAGCATTCCTGTGGAAAAAA
>NW_027185903.1:11062672-11081134 GCF_028583685.1 Petaurus breviceps papuanus
GAAGACTCCTGTTGAGGACTGCCAGGGATGGGAACTTCAGCACATAGTGGGGTGAGGTGGGGGAGGGGGGGAGGACCAGAGGTGCTGGGAGTGAGCTAATTGGATGCTGAGCAGTTGCTGTGAGGAAAGGACGATCTTTACCCAAGGTAGCCTGTTCTGTTTTGAAGGCTTGAGAATGTGGGTGGTTACCACATTAACTATGTATGCCAGCTCCATAACTACTGTGATGGCTTTGAATTTCTGGTTTGGGGACTCAGTTTTCTGGTATTTGAATAAATGTTCTAGCTATGTCCTCATTTGGAGAGTCTGTTACATTTTGTGATTAATAACCGTATCAGCATATTTCTAGTTACTGTAGGCATTGTGAATACTGCATTGTTTTTTATTTTGGGTTTGGTTTTTTTTTGGGGGGGGGGGCCTTTTGGAGGGCAATTGGCCTTATTGCCCAAGGTTACATGGCTAGTTTGTGTGTGTGTGTGTGTGTGTGTTAAGTGTCTGAGGCCAGAACCTAACTCGGGTCCTCCTGACTCCAGGGCCAGCGCTTTACTCACTGCAACAACTAGCCGCCCCGTGAATACTGCATTGTTGATACTGAGGGTCATCTTGTTCCATGAAGTTGAAGTTAGGCAGAACAGTAGGTGCAAAACAGTGTGTGTGTGTGTGTGCACACACATACACATGTGTACGGATATATTTATATATGCATGTGTATAAATATACACACATGCATAGATGCAGAGAACTGAAAACATTTTTGAAGTTTATGCATCCTCCAGAGGCAACAGGGGATAAAAAAAGGTTCATTGACTTTACAACTAGAAAAGACCAGACTCTGAATCATGGCTAGGTCACACAATGGTGTTACTTTGGCAAGTCATCTCTGATCTGTTTTCTCATCTACAAAATGAGGATCTAAGGATCACAGAACTAGAGGGAGCCTAAGAGGCCATCTTATCCAACTTTCTTCATTATACAAATGAGGAAATTGATACCCAGAAGGATAAAAACAGCTTGTCTAAGACCACACAATCAACAACTAGTATCAGAGACAGGATTTAAACCCAGGTCATCTAATTCCAGAGTTAGTGAGATAAGAATTCTTGCACAGGATTAGGGCAGAATCAGATGAGATCACTATAAGCTCTTTATAACCATGAAAGACTGTATTAATGCTACTAAAGCTATTATTCTGATAAACTACAACTCTTTTTTCTCTCTTAGCTCCACTATGCTGTGATATATTGTAAAAGGCACTGGGTTCAAAATTACACTTGGTCTTGTTATCTTCACTGAATTATTGTATCACCTTAGGTAGGTCAATTAGCTTCTCTGCCTCTGTCTCCTGATTTATTAAAATGACGATATTAATTTTTTCAATAGGATTGTTGTGAGCATCAAAGGAGCTTCACCTTTGAGTGTGAAAAGCACTGAGAATGAGAGCAGTAGCAGTGTAAGTTGGGAAGAAGTTAGTCTGACAGAAGGGAAAATAGAATGAGAAGGTTAAAAGAGTAGTAGAGAAGAGGTATTTTAAAAGAAGTCTTGAAGGACTAAGATATTCAATTTAAGTAATGTTAAGCACATATTATGTAAAAGTATGGAGATTAAAAAATAATAGATACTTTACCTTCAAAGAAATTACAGTATAATGAGGTAGAATATGTATATTACAAGGATGATATATAGCATGGCCTAAGGAGAGATTCAGGTAAAATCTTTTATAAGAAAATTAGAAGCCAGGGAGTTCTCTTAATCAAGGGAGACCACAGAAGCTTTTATAGAGGAGGTAGTATGTAGATTAGTCCAGGAAGTAAGAGACCAATTTTAACAGACAGCATTGTGGAGGCAGGGTATACTAGTCATGACAGGAATGTCTTTGCATATCACCAAAGCAGAAGAAGGAGGCAGAATGAGATCAGGGGACAATTTGCCATATAATTTACTAGAGCATAAAATTATTTACAGCTAGGGCATGAAATAAAGGTGTGAAACAATGTTAAAACGTAAATTGAAATTACATTGTGTGTGGCTGTAAATGCCAAATTAAAGAGATTATCTTATGAATAATATGATACTATAAAAGGTTTTAGTGCAGTTACGAAGCATGGTAGATAGAACACTGGGCCTGGAGTCAGGAAGACCTGAGTTCAAACCCAGCTTTAGACATTTACTAGCTGTTCTGACCCTGGGCAAACCACAACCTTTTTGCCTAGAAGGCAGCTAGATAGTTTAGCAGATAGAGTGTCAGGTCTGGAGTCAGGAAGACCTGAGTTCAAATCCAGCTTCAGACACTTACTATGTAACCTTGGGCAAGTCACTTAACCTCTGTTTGCCTCATTTTCCTCATCTGTAAAATAAACTGAAGAAGGAAATGGCAAAACCACTTCAGTATGTTTGTCAAGAAAACCCCAAATATGGGCACAAAGAGTTAGACATGACTGAAGTAACTAAATAACAACATAACAGATTTTAGAGCAAGAGAAACACATGTTCAAAGAAATAGAGCGGGGCGGCCAGGTAGCACAGTGAATAAGAGCACTGGCTCCAGTGTCGGGATGACTTGGGGATCAAATCCGGGCTCAGACACTTAGCACCCACCCAGAAACACCTGGCTGTGTAACCTTGAGCAAGTTACTTAACCCCAATTGCTTAGGGGAGGCCAGGTCACTCAGCGAGTAAGAGCACCGGCTCCAGTGTCAGGATGACCTGGGGATCGAATCCAGGCTCAGACACTTAGCACCCACCTAGAAACACCTGGGCATGTAACCTTGAGCAAGTTACTTAACCCCAATTGCTTAGGGGTGGCCAGGTAGCACAGCGAGTAAGAGCACCGGCTCCAGTGTCGAGATGACCTGGGGATCAAATCCGGGCTCAGGTACTTAGCACCACACCCAGAAATAACTGGCCGTGTAACCTTGAGCAAGTTACTTAACCCCGATTGCTTAAAAAAAAAAAAAAGAAATAGAGAAGATGCGAAACAAGCATAGAAATGTAGAAGCACAAAAATATTGAATGCTAGTGGTACTTAGAAAAAAATGTCATATATGTGTATGTTTATATGTATATATGGTATATGTGTACATGGATATGTATAAAACTATGTATAACAACATATATGCATGAATACATGTAGAGTATATACATAAGATAGAATAGAGGGTTAATACAACTTGAACTTTCCTGGGTATTTCACTACTTGACACCTAACTCAAACTATATTTCTAAATAACAGCAAAATTTATCACTTTTCCTTTCTTGTTTCTTGGGTTATAATATATAATTTCACTTATGAATATGCTGTTGTTTGTTGTTCATTTTTCATTCTCAAGTAGGACCAATGGCATCAGAAGGGTGATCTTTTTTTTGCTTTTTGGAAGGGGAAAGGCAGGGCAACTGAGGTTAAGTGACCTGCCCAAGGTCACATGGCTGGCAAGTGTTAAGTGTCTGAGGCTGGATTTGAACTTAGGTCCTCCTGACTCCAGGGCCACTGCTCTATTTACTGTGTCACCTAGCCGCCCCAGAAGAGTGATATTTTGCCTTGTGAGTGAATTAAATTTAATTGAGGCAGAGCTGGGCAAAATCATCAGCCTCACACTCTCCTCTAGAGTCATCAAAATTCAGTGGCAAGACAAGAGTCAAGATGACTGGTGATTGTCCCTATATGTATAGGCTGGTTTTGTAAGGTATACCATTCCCAGAATGCACAGCAACAGATATTTTGGAATATCTTGGAGACTCTTGGAAGACTTTTTGTGTGTGAAGTTTCTTGAAAGTTCTGGGAAAGAAAGAAGAGGTAGCTGTAGCCCAGAATGAAAACATAAGTAACCTCCTTTTTGAGGTCACACAAGGGCTTTACATAGTTAAGAACTTAATGTGAGATTTTTGGTTCTGGGCTCTGCCCCTAAAAATTGTATCATATCATGTCCTATGTTTTATTGTATCTGAATCATCACTCCTTAAACAACTTATGCAGTTTATCATAGTATACTCTGTTTTATATGTTATAGCTCATCATATATTAGGTCATATGATATAATATGCTTTAGCATGTCATCATATTATATTATTGTGTATTATATCATATCATATGTTATATCATATAGTATAGTATATCATATTGTATCAAATACTGTCTTATTATGAGCTCCAAAGTCAAGTACATAAGATAGATTTAAGAGAAGGATAGCATAACATGGACTTTACTGGGTGCCTCACCTAAGTACCTCACATAATCCTAAAAGTCTTCACTCCCCTCCCTTGGTGTGCTACATGGTAGACGTCATATATTAACATCTATGTCTTTAAATGAAGATATCTGTTACAATTCTACCAGGATTTGTCATTTCACTGATGTGGTTAGTCTAGCAAAATTACACATCCCTGAAGTATTTCTAACATTTTTTTTCTCATCATACAACTAAAACAGTTAAAAATGTGCTACTCAAAAACTAGGGGATTTGGCAGAGACATATAGAGAATGAGCCAATTCCTGTTAGAACAAGAAGAACTTTGAAAGATGATAAGAGTAATAATCAAAGGGAAGGAAACCCAGCTCCCCTTTCAAGAGGCTGTATTAATGAGACATGTTAAAATGTTAAATAAAGGAATTTCTCAAGAAAAGGAAAGCCAAAATTTTTAATAAGCAAAATAGATAGTACCAATTATGAAAGTTCTTAATAGAAATTGTTATAGACAGAAAAAAATAAAGAAGTTGAAACTGCCGCAGAACTGGCAAAAAATCAAAAATCAAATGAGAAATTTGACTGGACAGAGTCAACTTTATGAGAAAAGGCAGGTCAAGTGAAAATGAAGACATAAACTGAGAAAGAACAGGACACAAAGGATTGTTGGACTAAATAAAGCTTCATTAAGAAAACAAAGAAAAAGGAGCTTCAGATGATAGCAGATGTTTCAAGAACACAAAAAGAGCAAGAATAAGGGTTAATGACAAGATAACTATCAAAGACTGAAGGAACAAATGGTAATCAGAATTAAGGCCATTTGTCCTGTCTTTAACAATCTCCTCACAAAGCTCACTTTTTTTTTATTCTGGAAAACTTTTTATTGTAGGTGGAAAGGGACACTGCTGGACACAGGTTAGATGATTCTAGTTTTGTTGGCAACAACTGAAGCATCATAGTCTGAAGCAAGTTGGCCATGGGCCTTCTCTCCATCAGGCCAGATCATTGTGTTGATGTCGATGTCGTACAGCTTCTTTACAGCCTGCTTGATCTGATGTTTGTTGGCCTTGACATTGACAATGAATACTAGGGTGGTGTTGTCCTCATTCTTCTTCATCGAAGACTCAATGGTCAAGGGAAACTTAATGATGGCATAGTGATCAAGCTTGTTTCTCTGAAGGGCACTTTTCCTAGGGTATTTGGGCTGCCTTTGAAGTCTTAGTGTCTTGAGTCGCTGGAAGGTGGGGGATGTTCAGATTTTCTTTTTGTGCTATGGACACCCTTCAACACCACTTTCTTGGCCTTCAAAGCTTTGGACTTGGCTTCTGTCTTAAGGGGGACAACAGCTTCCTTCTTCGCCTTTGGCACCATCTTGAGGGGAAGGACAAAGCTCACTTCTTAAATTCCTAAATCTACTAAGTTCTATCTGAGTGTTGACCACTGTCTTTTCATGTAAAGGCTTTCATAGTTTTATCTCCAACTTGGATTTCTAGCTTAATTATATAATACTCTTCTTCACACATTATTTGATCCAGCCAAATATTGGACTAGCTCTGTTTGGCCTCAGAAGTCAGAACCAACAACAATAAATGGAAGTGACTGAGAAAAATTTAAGTTTCAGTTAAGGAAAATCTTCCTAAAAATTCTCCAAAAGTAGCATAGACTGCCCAAGCAGACAGAATGTTCCCCTTCCCATGAGATCTTCAAATTTCCTTTCTTGCAGTTCCTTACATACAACACTCTATCTCATCTCACCACACCTTTGTACCACATGTCTTCCATCCCTGGAACACACTGCCTTCTCACCTCTGCCTCTTAGGATGCCTAGTTTACTTCAAAACTCAGTTCAAATGTCCCATACGAGTCATTTTCTGGTCTCTCCCCACCCCAATTATTTGTACCTTTCGCCATTCTCCCCTTCCTCATATGCCCAATAAAACATTGTATGATAGATATGGTGTTGTATGGAATGATGTATTGTGGAATAGATACCCACCAATGCCACCCAATATATTGTCACTTACTCAGATTCTCAGAGATAGACCACTTCCACATGATTGCATTCAAACTCTCTCAGTGTCCTATGGGTAATCCCAGTGAAGAGAAATACAATTTCCCTATTTACCAATCTAACATCCAAGTCCTGGGCAAGCCAGTAATTTACAAGGTAACAAGACATCATGATGCAAGATATTAACATAAGTAATCACTCATAATCATGACACTTTTAGATAACTCAAAACATGACATTTTCATATGTTGTACATGACAACTTAAGAAAAAAGCAAAGGAAATAGCCCAACAAATGCTCATACATTGAAACAAATAATTATATCACAATTCACATATGAACCTTGGTCACATTTTCTGTTATGAACCAGGATAATGGTAGAAATGATGAAGCTTGCATATTCCTTTGTCACAAACTTCAGCTCTCTCCAACTCTGGGTGGGGTTTTTAAAATGAAAACCTGTCACGGAAGCTCTTGACCAATAAAGTCAATTCTCTCCATCAATCAGGAAACACTTATCTAAAGTCTTCTGTCAACTGTCTGCTTCAAACTACCATAGTTCAGATAAAGTAGCTTTTCAGCTTTTAGGTTTTTTGTTCCTTTCCTCAGGCTTCTGAGTCAAGTTCTCTTGAAACTTAAGCCAGGTTCCTATTTGTTCAATGGCTTAAATGAAAGTTTCCTGACTCTCAGAGACAGATTGGTTGTCTGCATAAAGCATTACAAATTCCCATGTTTCTCCCCATTAAATCAATATTTCTTTTTAATCACAGCTCAGTTCAAATATTTATTTAATTTGTAATATTTATAGTCTTCCCCTCTCTAGTCATAAAATAGGTTTATGCAAATGAGTTGAGGTACCATAATCTGCTATAGCACTGAAGTTTTCAACACATTCCTCACATTTCTTTGGTGTCCTAGAAACTGTTTATTTAGATTGATTATTCAGATCTTAATGAATAAAACTTCTTTCTTCACCTCTTTTAAATGCAAATTTCTCTCAACCACGAAAGATGTTGAACTCTCTTTCAACATCTTTTAGAGGGTAAGTTAAGACTTTATATTTGCATAAAAGTTAACTTTCTGTCTCAAATTGCTTACATACCATGAGAAAGATGTGTGTATATAGCTTTTATTAACAAACTTTTCTTTTATTAGTCTTTTTGAGTATAAAATTTTTAGCAATAACAATATAACTTTATATATAACTATGTTATTATAATTGCATTATATTATTTATATATTCTATATATAATATACTTACATATTATATATAACTAATAATTGCTATAACAATAGCAACATCTTACATTCTTTGACTGTTAATATAAATGTTTTCTTTTATACAAAAATACTTATTCTGTCCCTTTCACCATGAAACTATTTCATCTGTCTTAAAATGGCACTATAACTAACACATATTTATTTTGTATGTCCTTTTGTGAATATATGCTTTCTTCCTTCACTATATATTAACTCTCTGAAGACAGGCACTATTTCATTTTTTGTTTTGTTTTGCTTTATACCTCCAATACCTAGTATAGTTAACTAACACAACTTAATAAATGCTTATTCATTGCTTGGTTGGTTTCTGTTTTCAATAGCATTTTTAGGGGAAAGTGAAATGGGTAGCAGGATGAAATAAGCAGGGCTCTAACAATGTTGTTTTTGACAAGGGAGAAGAAAGCTAATAGAAATTAGAGAAAATTCATTCAACAAGTCTTTGTTGGGAGGCTTTAATATACAAATAGCTCTTTTAAGTGCTTTTTCAAAAACATGTTTTCCTTGACTTCAGAGAGTTCCCAGTTTAATAAATGAAAGAACACACACAAATAAATAACTATAATCAAAATAGAATGTGAAAATGCAGTAAGACATGGACAAAATTCAACAGAAATTCAGAGAAGAGAAAGATTACTTCCTGCAATGGAGCTGATATTAATCACTGATCACAATGTTTTGGCAGGAATCTTACTACAAAAGCTAGCAAGAATCACAGCATGTACACTATGTAACCTAAGGTACATGTAAAATCAATCACAAAACATGATTGATAAAAGTAGTAGAAAGGATGCCTCCTAAATTTCTCTGTAGAAAAACATTTTTTGATTTGAAAAGCTATGATTTTCTCTTTAAGGACATTCAAAGTTATTGTGTATTAGATAAGTTACTGGAATTTGGAGAAATAGTCTGTATCAGTGGGATCTGTGAAAATTAAAATGATAATGAGACTTAGTCACAAGTATGCTGGTAAATTTAATAATTAGCTTTCTGGGGGGGAAAGTATACGTGACTCAATTTTTAAAAATTTAATATACATTATTAATATTTTCTCTATCACTTTCTTTCTAGACCATGGAGGGGAAATTTCAGCTCAAAGGTCAAATCTAGCCATTCTCCTGTTTTTGTACAGCCCACAGAGAGTAGTTTGCAGACCTCTGGTCTAGACATTAAACAAAATAATAAATCAATTCCTGATTTATAGCATTTGCCAATTTACTGGCTGGCTGTTGTCCTTCATTCTCAAGGAAAATGAAGATGACATTATTATGTTGGAGCCAAAGCACAGTGTGTCCCACTGTGGCTGATCAGACCAATATGAGCTTGGAAGGCTCTACCACAGGTTGGGCACAAATAGTCCATATAAACATTTGGGGTGGAAAGGTCTCTAAATTTGTGCATCTCATGTTTCTTTTGAGCTGCTGAAATTCTGCTTCATTCACAGAACACAGCACCTTCTTTGATACAGACATGTTATGCTGGGCAGTCCTTCATCAGCATCTCCCATTTCATATAATTAATTTCAAAATTCTTCAGAGACCTTGAAAGTGTCCTCATTTCACTTCTTCTGACCACCTCGAATGGGAATGGGAATTTGAAGATCTTCCCTGCCCCCTAATAGGCCAAATGTAATCACATGGAGCTTGCGTTTGGTGAAGGGTGGACCAGAGCACAAAGGAAGGTGGGAGTGAGAGCAGTTAGAGCTGGAGGGAGGAGAGGACACACCCAAGGAGACAGCTAGGCTTGTGGGTGTTTCTTTGTCCCCTGCTGTGACAGCGAGGCTTGTGAGTGTGTGGGAAGGCTAAAGGATTGTGTGGCTCCCTACTGTGCTATGGTGTATTAAATTCTCTGTTGCTCTGATGTATGTGGTTTCCTGGTATTGGGATTTGGCTCTTTGGTTTCTGAATAAATGTTTTGCTTCTGTCTTCTATGTGGAGAGTTGGTCATATTTTGTGATTGAGAACTATACTGGCATATTCATAGTTGCCGTTGATGCTGTAAATATTATGTTGGTACTACATCACCATGTGAGTGCCTTCCTTACATGACACTAAAATAGTCTTTTGTTGAAATGTATATTTGGCATTTGAACAACATGGAGAGATCATTGGAGTTGCTCTCTCTGTGAATGTTTGGCAGTTAAGCTCAAGTATGGATCAATTCACTGTTGCTTATGCTAATTTTGGCCCAACAACATCAAGAAAACACAGGTTTTCCACCACTCTGCAGCACAGCATCCATATATGGAATGGAGAAGTTTTAGATGCTGTGGATAAGTTCACTTACCTTGGCAGTGTGCTTTCTAGGGACATTCACATTGATAATGAGGTTGGAACATGTATTGCCAGAGCTAGCTCAGTGTTTGAGAGGCTCTGAAGGAAAGTATGGGAGAGAAGAGGTATTAGACTGACTACCAGACTGAAGGTCCACAGAGCCGTGGTGCTGACCTCACTGCTGTATGCCCATGAAACCTGGACAGTGCACCACTGCCATGCCAGGAAACAATCACTTCTATGTGAATTGTCTCAGGAAAATTCTGTAGATCACCTGGCAAGATGAGGTACTGTACACTGAGGTTATTTCTTGTGCCAATTTCCTAAATATATACACTCACACTAAAAGTCTCTAGTTTTCCTGTGTAATGTAAGTCAGCTTCAGCATACCATGTAATTGAAGCTGGAGCACCCATGAACTTCCCTATTTGTATGCTTTCTGTAGACCTTCTTTAAAAATATGACAAACATAATATAAAAGGGGAAGGGGATATGTGTTTGGGGTGTTCGTTCTGGTTCTAGTGATTGCTTATATTATCCTAGCAATTACAATAAAGGACACAAGTGTTTGAAGAACATTAGAGAATTAAAGCAAGAATCAGTGAAACAAATTACAAAACTGTAATAATGGAAGATGGGAAATAAAGGATTAATGAAGGTGTAAAAGCAGATGGAGGTCATTAGGATTTCTTTCTGGGTACTGCAGATACTTTGGAGACCATGGAGGCAAAGAGAGGGGCCCTATATTTTCCCTCTCTTGGCATGAGTGACTCCCCTTTAAAACTAGTCTCCATTTTAGTATAGATTAAGCAAATCTCTGTGTCTGAGTTTGTCCCCAGTGTGCTCTGTAAACCTAAGCATTGAAAAAATAGCCTCCAGGTGGCTAGGTGGCACAGTGAATAGAGCACTGGCCCTGGAGTCAGGAGGACCTGAGTTCAAATCGAGCCTCAGACACTTAACACTTACTAGCCATGTGATCTTGGGCAAGTCACTTAACCCCAATTTCCCTGCCCTCCCCCCTACAAAAAGCAAAACATAAAAAAAAATATTTTTAAAGAATGTAGATTCTTTGTGTACACTGGAATGTTATATTCCCTGTGTAATTACTTTACAGGGTTACAAGACTTCTTTTGCTTTAAATATTACCCCAAAAGCAATTTTTAAAAAAGTTCCTGTGAAACCACACTTGACTTTTTAAAATCATATGGACAAACAACTCTTGAACAATTTGGATTAATAATATTTCTCACCTATTTAACTGCATGACAAATTTCTTCTCCCTGTTCCCCTTCCCCCAAAATCCTCACATGGAAACCAAGTTGAAGATTCCTCCCTGATGCAGTTAAGAGAAAAAAAAGCAGGGATCCCAGCAATTTCCTTGGAAGACCATCCCAGGGCCCTTTATAAAAGTATGAACCACTTCAAGAACACTCTCTATAAAGAAGAGAGAATGGTTCTTTCACTGGCTAGCAGGGCAGAAGTATTTCTATACATGATTTGCTTGCTTGTCCCCTCTGCCAGTCACTGCTGCAGCACAAGATGCCATTTGCTGAAGCCAAGTCTTATGAAGCTCAGTGGACACAAAGTCAGGCTCTGCTGGCTGCTGAGTTTTTCTCTTACTGGTGGATACGCTGGCATGGAAAATCAACCAGCATCTGATGCTATGTGAAAGAAAAAGTTTAAAAGAATACCTTTCTATATCTTAGCCAGCACCAGGTAGTTTTGATAATTACTGTTTTATCATATAGTTTAAGTTCTGGTACTGCTAAACCTCTTTCCTTTACACTTTCTTTTATTAGTTCTTTTGATATTGTTTTGAAATAAGAAAAAGCAAACTTCAAAAAGAAATAGTTAAAAAGATGACAGAGTAAAGATAAGAAGTCAAACATTAAAAGGGAAAACATTAAAATAATAGGGAAATGCCAAAGTTTACTTCTAGAATCATAAAATGTTAGGGCTAAAAGGTCTTCAGAGGTATGGTAAGGTATGCACTCACTCCTTTTTAAGCCACTATAGGTTAGAGAGGTCAGGTACCTGAAGCCCCACAGCAATTCAGCGGTAGAGTTCAAGCTCTGACTCTGGTCTCTGAACTCCTAGTACAATCCCCTGAACCTCAGCCAACCCTGATTTATAGAATAAAAATTATTGTTCTTGAGGATGAGGATATTAAAAATATTTAAAAGGTCAGCACAGGAAATAGAAAAATTAGTGTAAGGCAGAGATGTGATATACAATGCTTTGCAAATTACTGATTAGCTGACATAACGTTCTGGGGTACCAGAGCCACATCAGTAAAATAGAAGGGTAAAGGAGACCTTTGTAGCACAGGTTTTTAAATGCATCATAGTAAAAATCTTTTAGAGCTGGAGGTCAGATGGGAGAAATAGGTAAATTACAGTTACAAAGACAAATTTATAGGGTCTTTTTAAAAGGAAAGGGGAGCAAAGAATTATCATCTTGCAACTCTCTGAGATAGGAGAGATTTGGAGATATATAAATTTATAAAGGAAATAGGAAAATAATTAGTGTTTGGTGGTAATTTGGTAAGAACAAGTGGCAATTGCTTTCAACAATGCCTTTTATGCTATATGATTCTTGTCTGTGTTTCCCTATCGTGGATCCAATGTACAAGAGGCTTTCAACTTAAGTGCACTCTGATCCTGTGCAGGAGTGATTCAATTTGCTATTTGGCCTCAGAAGAGAAAACTAAAAGCAATGGGCTGCAAAGAAACAGACTTGGTCTTCTTTCCAGGGACAACTTGCTATCAATTATAGCTGTCTAAAATGTAATAGAATGCCTGAGAAAGTAGAGTGCTTCACCCATTACACATTACGTGACCACTTGTTAGAGATGTAGAAAGGGTTGTTGGTCAGGCATAGGTTGCCTGAGATGGGCTCTGAGATGCTTTCTCACTCTTAGAACTCTGTGATTTCACATTTCACAAATCACAGTCCTGTGACTTCACCTTCAAGGAAGGTGAAAAAAGTAATAAATTAATAGGTAAATAAGACAATAAAAATCTAAGAATACTGAGTTCATAAGAAATATAGTTATGCGTGCATGTATACATGTATGTATATAAATACCTATGACCTTTTTTATTTTGAAGAAAAATACTAAAAATGAAAATAGGAAAAATATATAAATATTTTATAATTAAAAAAGGATCAAAGTATAGCATGATTATGAAAATGTTTTAAGAAGCACAAAATGTTGCACAATGCCAAGTATTATAATTATTGTTGTTGTTATGATGGTTTACAAGTATAATTTATAGTACATTTACAAATATATAATAAAGTATTTATAAATTACATCACTGTATTATTTTATAATTATAAATATTTATAAATCATAATTACATAAAATAATTGTTAATAATGATAATAAAATTATCATAGCTGGTAGAAAAACTACAAAATGAAGCTATCCAAATATAGATATATATGTGTCTATAATCATTTATGCTCAATGTTTGTCACGTTGATTGCTTGGCCTTGTATCATTCAACATTACCAATGATTTACTTAAAAACATAGCTGATAACTTTCTCAAATTGGTAGGTGACAGGAAGCTGGGAGAAAGAGCCATCGCACTATATGACAAAGTCAGGACTGAAAAGAAAAAAGATCTAAACAGCCTAGTGCATTGGGTGGAATCAAATAAAATAAAATTTAATGAGGGAAAAAATGTAACATCTTAAGCCTTGGGTTCAATGAAAGGATTTCATCAGTTCACGATGAAGGAGGCAAAAAAATGTTTGGGTGTCTAAGTGTACTGCAAGCTTGATATTAGTTGGATAATGACAGCAAAAAAATTTTAATGCAACTTTGGACTGCCTTTAAAGAAGTATCTCTTCCAGCAATAAGGTGGTGATTGTTCCACTTTATTCTTCCATTGTCAGACTGCATCTGGAGTATCACATTCAATCTGTCCCTTTCTTTCCTTTTATAATCAATCTTCCAACAAGAAAACATGAAGCAAAATTTCACACCAACTAGTGTGAAATTGCACCAAAAAATAGGTGCTATCCAAAATTGGCATTATCATGCCTCAGGATGATTTCAGAAAGGCAGTATGGCATGCTGGATGTGGAGCAGACCTTGGAAGCACTGGGTTCAAGCCCTGCCTCTGAATAATATTGGGCAAATCAGAGGTCTCAGGGCCCTAGGTAACACTCCAAGACTAGGGTTCTTAGTGTTAGCCATGGACTCCTTGGTCATTTGGCGAAGCCTATAAGATCCCCAGCCTTTTTTTTAACTAGGTCTCCTTATCTCACCTAGGCTAGAAGTACCATGATCCCTCAGAGACCTAATTCCACTGTTGATTGGCACAGAAACCTGTCCTATTTCTGTCCTGGTTTGCTCAGGTTTGAAAATTGCATAGGTTGGTAGAAACCTATAGCAATTAAAGAAATCTCATTCTTTTCATATAATTGCTTCAGTAATAGCATACCAAAACTCCTTAGAAAATGAAGGCCTAAATCTATTAGCTTGCAGAAGAGGAAAGATCAAAGCAAACATACCAAAGTCTCTGGGCAGGTTTGCCTCTGGTTAGACATCCTGGTCACCCTCGTAATGTTAATTGGATAATAAGATCTTTCCCACCCATTAATAGGCCCCATGGGGAGCCCATTGGGGGAGAGACTTGTCTAAGGAGGAGCTTGCTTAGAGGGAGGCTTGCTTGTAGGAAGGCTTCCACACCTTATTGTACTAAGTTGATTAGGCACTGAGTCATGAGGGTTGTGACTCTTTCTGGCTCTGAGAAGTGAATATATACTCTGAGTTGGTATTTTGCTTTGGCAGTTTGCTTATGAGAAGGACCATTTGATTTCCTGGTCGAGACTCTGACCTTATGTTCAGATCCCCCAACTGCTCAGATGTAAAGGCTCAGTCCAGTAGTGTATGTAAAGTATATAGCAGTATTGCTTTGATTCAGGCAATTAGAGCACTGTCTGTTGGTTTTTAAGCTAATTTCTCTGCTTATATTTTCTCTGGCATTCAGGATATTGACCTTTCCCTTGAACTAGTGAATGTAATTAAAAGTAGGATTGTTAACCCCTTTTTAAGTAGTCTTTCCTAGAAAAGCAGATCAAAGAACATGTTCTAGGGTGCTTGCTGTTACAACCCCTTACAAACTCACCATAGTGGTGCCAAACAGCAGACACTTTAGGTTTTAGCCCTATTGTAGCTCAGAACTTCCAAGCTTATGCCATCCACCAGCCTCAGTCTTCCTAGTAGCAGGGATTACAGGAATGCACCACCACACTCAGTGATCCCTTCATAGAATAATTGTTATTAAATGCATAAAACAAAACTCTAGACTATAAAGGAAGCCAATGAAATAGAAATATAGTTATCAAAATATTTTTTTAATTTCATGAACTTTAAGTTAAGGTACATGAAAGATTAAATACCTTGCTCTAAGATTGTAAGTTACAGACAGTTGTTGATAGGATTTGTAAACTAATTTTCGTCTTTGGAATTTCACTATATGAATAAAAACATGAGCCTAGACCAAAAGGTAATGAAGAAGTAATTTCAAAACAGATAAAATATAACAAAATGGATAAGGAAGATATTTTAACATGTGATATGAATCCTAAAATACAGAAGGGGAACTGAAATATAATTTCAACCACCTCTCCCAGCAAAGAAAGAAAGATATCTCCTTAAATCTGATCTGTTATTACTCATCAAATTGTCATTTGCCCTTTTTCAGTGACAGGAAAAATAGAGTTGCATCTCACGAAGAAACGAAAGAATCCCAATCAAGCTACTAAAAATGTCTTTGTCCATCTATACACGTGCAATCTCTGTGTGTCTCTGTCTTTCTGTCTTTCTCCCTCTTCCTTTTCCCCTCTCCCCTTTTTCTGTCTCTCTCTCTGTCTCTGTCTCTGTATCTCTGTCTGTCTGTCTATCTCTCTCTCTCTCTCTCTCTTTCTCTCTGTCTCTCTCTCTCTCTCACACACACACACACACAATTAAATATGTACCACAATTCACATAGAAAAATAAATTTAAGGCTGTAAGGGAACTTAGGTACAATCTAGTCCAAACCCCTCATTTTACAGATGAGGAAACTGAGACTCAGGAACTTTAAATGACCTGCCCAAAATTTGGCAAGGTTTAAAATGACATAAGTTGTCATACACCTATTAAATAAATCTTATCTTTTTCATATAATGGTTCCAGTAGCAGCAGATTAGACTCCTTAGAAAATGAAGGCCTAAATCTACTGACATGCAGAAGGGGAAAAGTCAAAGCACACATTCCAAAGTTGTTTGGAAGATTAGAGTTTTCGAAGGTGCAATGTTTCACATTTGCAGAGGCTACACAAGTTCAGTTCACTTTTTTGGTGATCTTTGGAATTAGGCACTATCAACAAAATGTTAAAATATCAATGAATCACTAAGGCTGATACCACAGAGACCTATAAAGGAAGTATAGGGGAAATGGAGGGAGGATAGGGTATAATTCTACTAGAAAGGTCAAGTGGTTAAAAACAATTTTAATTTCTAAAAGGACCCTGGGAGGGGAAGGAGTTTAGTGCTGTGGAAGGAGCTCAAGGCAGCGCCAGAACACCTGTCTGACTTGCGGCTCTGACTCTGACTTGCTATATAACATCAGGCAGGTTACAACTTCTCTTGATCTCAGATACCTCATCTTTGAAATGGGAATGATAATAACACCTAACTCATAGAGTTGTTGTGAAACTCAAATGAGATAATGTTTGTAAAAACTTTTGCAAACTTTAAAGCAACTTAGAAATGTAAGCAATTATTCCTATTAACTTCTTTGGGCTTCCACTCCTTTAACTCTAAAATACTAACAACACTACCCATATTACCTAAGCCCTTTGTAAACGTAAAGCTCCCTATTCACATGATCTTTTAGGATTATCATTATTAATAACCCCTCTGTGCTTTATGTTTCTTTCCTATACAAATTGGGAATGATAACGTTAGTCCTGTTTGCCAAGCCAGGTTGTTGGGAGGAAAGTGTTCCATGTACCTTAAAATCTTATGCACGAGTGATTTATTACCTAGGTCCATTTTAGAGCTGAGAAAACTGAAGTCCAGAAGATTCGTGTGATTTGTCCAGGGTCACAAAGTTACATAGTAGCAGAGTTAGGACCAGAACCCCGACCTAGTGTAGTTTTCACTAAATCATACAACTGCAAGAGTTGATGGAAAATCTCCAAGGTGGGGGGGGGGGGAAGGGAGTTTGCTTCTTCCTGTGCCCCTACGATCTCCAGGCCACCTTGAAGTTTTCAAAGGCAAGAAATTTGACCACTTATTGAGAATCTGTCATCTTTGTTGACTTTCCATGTAGCTTTATAGTTCTTTGAAAATAAAGCTTTAAAATGAATTCAGTAGTGATAGCAGAGTTCAAAGTCTACCATTTGTCAGATCCTTGTCTCCTCTGCAGGTTCTTACTATGCACTACCCCCTTCTCAGGGTATTCATAAAACTGATGAGAAGTAAATGGTTTTCTCTCTTACTTGCTTACAAGATTATTTTTAGGAAACTTCTCTTTGATTTTTTTTTACAATGTATAAATCAAATCTTTCTTTGCTGCTACGGTAGGGAAGACCCTGGATTCTTAAAAAACTATACCAGCAGCACCAGAGGATAAATCTTGTAGGTTCTATAAAGTTGAAAGGCTTCCATTATTAACCACGATGATAAATGGAGTGCCTGTTATCCAAGAAAGGACTGAGGTAAGTTGAAAAAGGTTCATCAGCAGAAGGTTAGCCACCAAGTAAAGAATCAATTATTTTGGCCATGGAAAGTCATTAGTATATAGCCAGACCTGGAGGATCATAATCTGCATGTGTGGAAAGATTATTCACAGTGAGGAAATCACAAATCCTCGAAATATTGAATCATGAATCAAGAGAAAACAGCATGTGATTAAATAGGTAGACTGACTTATGTGGAAAATGAATCTTCACTTGGAGGAAGGGAGGGAAGGACACAAGGAAAGAAACAACCCAACATGGAAAGGCTTTGAAGCATTGTGGATAAATTATTTGCCTCTCAAGAGCAAATAAAACCATGTGAACAGTATGCCCTTCAAAATGTGCATTAGATTCATATATTAATGGATAGTTGGAGCAAATCTCAATCAGAGGTACCCCTGGCTCCCACCTAAGTATTGTTCAGGTGTCAACTTTTGACCTTGCCCAAGAGAAAAAGAATATTTAAGATTCAAAATATTCTATCCCCTGGAAATAAATCATGTACTGAACTGCTGAGAGACAACAAGTAATAATATGATAGGAGTCACTGACTCTGTGACCCATCACTAACCTAGATTCCCTTCATTTATTTGGATTAATCCAATACATTCAGAAGCAGGTGACATATGGCTAAATAGATGGAGAGCACAGAATTTTCTGTTGCCAGTAAGGAGTCATCCATCAGTCTGGGACTCCCTTGAAACAAAGATAGATGGGAAGAGATGTTGGAGAGGTGGGGAAGAGGCCAGAAAACAGGATAAAGACTTGGAAAGAAGCAACTATGCTTCACCATGATTAAGTACCTTTATTGTAGGTGAAAACATAGAAGTGTTTTATGGACAATGGGGAGAACAACAGGCCACAAAAAAATAGATAGATAGACAGACAGACAGACACATAGACAGACAGATAGATAGATGATAGATAGATAGATAGATAGATAGATAGATAGATAGATAGATAGATAGATAGATAGAT
>NW_027185903.1:11081144-11095979 GCF_028583685.1 Petaurus breviceps papuanus
GATAGATAGATAGATAGATAGATAGATAGATAGATAGATAGATAGATGATAGATAGATAGAGTGATGGGTTTTGAGGTCATAATGAACTCACATTTCTCCCACCACTTTTCTTTGACATTCAAAAGCAAACATCAGATTAAACATAAATGATATCAAAACAGCTGAAGGGCCAAGAACCTAATGGGATCTGTGCTTTTGGAAAGTGAAAGTAACTTGAGGAGGGGAGGGAAAATGATCATTCATAGAACCCTAGGGAAGGGCTTATTTGGAATGGATGATATCTGAGGTCTCTCCTTACTTTGAGGTTCTAGGATCCTATGACTTCATAGAACTAATCTCTTCCTCTAGTTCTCCATAACAGACTGAGTCCACTTTACATCATGCCTTCTCTCCTACTTCTCCCCTACTCCCCTCAAGCAAGCTGCCACTAGCAACTCATTTCCATCTCTGTGCATCTACTCTAACCTTCCCTACTTTTCTTCATCCCCGGAGGTAATAACTGAGATTACATCTAAATTGGAAAATAAACACTAATCAATCATCATACAAGCATTTATTAAGTGCCTACTATTTGCAAGATATTGTGCTAGGCATTGGGATTGCAAAGACAAAAATGAGACAATCCCAGTTCTCAAAGAGCTACCATTCTAAGTAATATATATTTTTTTTTCATTAGCCTGTAGCAAGCACTTTGGAAATGGAGTAAATAATTAGCATGTTCTAAAGAATATCTTTTTGAAGCATCTATCATATTAGATATTGGCCCCAAAGAAGTTAATACTGACACTAGTTTTACTTGGATGGTGTGGCAATGGCAATAATTAACTTTTACACAATATTTTACAGTCGTAAACCACTTCCACAGTTGCCTTGTAAGGCGAATAATACAAGGATTATTATCCCCTTTGTACCAATGAGAGAACCATGTATTCAGAGGTCTTTTACTACATAATTAACCATTTGGATAATAGAGGTAAAGAGAGCCTTAAAAATCATTGAGTCCCAAACCTTCATTTTATAGATAAGAAAAGTAAGTCTTAAAAACTTGTCCAGCATCACACAGTAGGAAATAGTAATAGTAAGAGACAAACAACATGTTGTCAGTCAGCAGGAGCAGAGTCATCTACCGGTGGCAGGTTTTCAACTTATGCCTTCTTGACTCCAGGTCCATCATTTCATCCACTAGGCTGGGCTCCCTCTGTGCTAGATACTGTACTCACAATCAATATTTCTTATTCCAAGTCTAACTTTGTTGTTGCTGTTGTTCTATTACTTAATACATTGTGTTAAAGATAAAAATCAGATAAAAATTCTCTCTAACTTTGTATTTAAGGTCCAATATTTAAGTTTATAATATGTTTTAGTTTATTTTTTTATTCTCTATTTGTATTCTGGTGTTTGAGTCTAAAATAAAATTTTTGGGAAAATAAACCAGACCTTTTTCAGAATGGAAAATGGAAGCAATGATTTATAATGTCTTCTTTGATATAGCTTTCACCCATTCTTCCAGCACTAAATGGTCTAGGAAACCTTTCTGGTCCTTCTTAGCTTAAGGCATGTATTTGTGGCACAGTGAATAGAGCACTGGCCCTGGAGTCAGGAGGACCCTAGTTCAAATCCGGCCTCAGACACTGAATACTTATTAGCCATATGACCTTGGGCAAGTCACTTAATCCCAATTGCCCTGCCTTTTCCCCCTCCAAAAAGAAAAAAATAAAAAGAGATGCATTTGAAAATCTATTTGCTATACTATCACTTTCAAATACATCCTTTTTGGATAGATACTCAAATCATTTTGCTAGTTCTGATATGTTTTTGTCTACTTTTGAGTAGAGAATAAAATGATTCAGGGGATCAGATATCTCATCTAAGCTTGGGTTGGGCCACATAAGAGCCATAGTAAGGGGGGCAAGGTAGGAAATCCCAATTCTGAAGAGAGTATTCTGGAACCTTGAGGTTGGCTTAAGCAAAATTCATACCCATCCCCTAAGGCATCTCAGCTCTTCCCCTCCTGTAATATCTTCTGTGGCCAGCTTTTCTTCCCAGTCACTCAGCCTTCTCTAAGGTTTAACCCAGGAAGCAGAGGGAGACTGACAATAAAACTAACCATGCAAACAGCTGGGAGTGGTAATAAAGTTATAGTAGCTCTGTGCCCTCCTCCATCAACACCTCCCTTCTCTTCTACCTGAAATGTGCTTTCTCTCTGACTCTTTTTCCCTATTTGAGACATCAATTCTGTCGTAAGAGGACACGGGTTCAAATCTTATCTTTAATGTTGATGTTGGTATGCACTTAAACAAATCACTTAGTGCTCCCCACTCCACCTTCTGCTTTTATAGCTATGATCTTAATTTTGCCACTTACTATCTGTAAGACCTTAGGAAAATTACTTAATGCCTCTGAGCCTCAGTTTCCTTATCTATAGAATAAGAGAATTTTTTAAGGTCTTTTCCAGCTCTAAATCTATGATTCTATGAAAAGAATATACAATCAGAAAAGTGACAATATAGTCATTCCAGCAAACGCTCCTGTTTATGTTGAGTATGATACAGAGGCAGTACACTGAGGAGAAGAGAAGTCTTTATAAATAACTTCTGAGCAAAGTTTGCAAGTTCTAGAAAACCCTTATATCTAATACATTTTTCCTTAGGTTTTTTTAATTATTATTATTTTCTTAAGGCAGGATAAAATATAGCTGCCTTTAGATCTTACAGGAAGTACTATATGATTTGTCTCTAGACTTTTCTCTGGGATGGATATATTGACTTTTAAGATGAGTTTGCATTAAGATATTTAAACTCAAATGACCTTGTGTTAACCTTCAGTTTCCTGAAGTGACTGCTTGATGACAGGAAATACCAAGCCAAGTAGATGATTTTCTTCTTGCTATGGTTAATTCTGCAAAACCACATTTTAAAAAAATTACCAAGGAACAAGAAATGTTTTCTTCAGGTAGGAGGCCCAAGGATCAAGGAAGCATGCCTTCTCAAGTTGGCTCACTTGGCTCACTCAAGAAGAAGAGTAAAGATCGTATCTTTTGTGAGAAACAGAGACCCACTTTTGTTTCAATATCCACTCGCCATTCTAAACTTCCAAACATCAGCATTCCAAGACTGGTAAGATTCCATACATCACTTTTAATGAGTAAAGTCCTACATGTAAATACAAATGGATCATTTTGAAATTCATACTTGAATTATTATAATTACTTATTTAACTTTGATCTGATACATTTGGATTCCATTACACAGATAATTTAAATACAGTAGTTAATTATTACATTTTTTTTCCTAGTGAGTAAAATTGCTTTACATTGTTGGAGATCCCCTTTTGGTCATTTTTATTTCATTATTCCAGTGGTCACTCCCTTCTATACTCATCTCAAGAATTTCATGGTCCTCTAATTCTTTGGAACATTCCTCAAAATCCATCATTTTCTAGGGAACCATCATAAATTATTAGATAATGTCTCAAATACCCAGCCCTTCTAGATTAGGCAAAATTTGGATAAATGTAAGGCATCAGGAACTAACTTGTAGCTTCATCAATGACCATCTGTGCTAGGTGACCATGTTAAAGAGATATTACTAAATTAAAGCCTGGCTCACCTGGGAGTCCACAAGGACATTGTGATCCTGCAGGGACACATACACACACACACACACACACACACACACACACACACATACACAAGCCAGGTAAAGAATATAGACTTACACACAGAGATGAGGCAGAATGGAGAACCATAGAACTGCAAGAGAGAAGACCAAGCAGAAATCCACTAAGACTGATCCAAGATGTACAAGCAAGAAGAATAACCAGGGTCTTCATAAATGTTATAAAGAAGCAACACAAATAAGAAAAACAGTTTGAAAATAATATAAAAGCATAAGAAACATCTAAAATTAAAAACAAGCCAGAACAAAAATGTTAATACAATTGAAAATACTATGGAGTAGAATCAACTAACATATCAGCAGCAACAAAGAAACAATAGAAATTATAAGATAGACTATAGAGAGAAGATAATTAAAAAAAGAATCTGGAGAAAGTAAAAAAAATCATATAAGAATTACGATGCCAAAAATTTGAAAATAGGGAATAATGAAGAAAATAACCAACAAAAAGAACATGACCATGAACAGCAAGCTTACAGTACTGAAAAATGGAATTGCACAAAACACAGAGAAGTTACATGTATAGACTTTAAAAAGGTGAGTTATCTAATCTGTTGGAAAACATGCTGAAGCAAATAAAAGATCTGGGTGACAAATCACAATTTAGCAATCTAAGGATAACTGACATTTCAGGGGCCTTAGAAAAACAAAGTAACCAAGACATTATACTTCAAGAAATCATCAAAGAAATTTGTCCTAAATTGTTGACTAAAGTAATCACTTGTGGTACAAACAGAAGGAATTCGTCGAATACTATAAAAAGGGAGGTGTGAAAATTCAACTTGCTTAGACATGAAGATTCAATAGTATAATAACATAATATAAATGTTTTATATATATATGTACATATAGAATACAGAAAAATACTACAAGTTTTTTTAGAAGTGAATAGACAATTTAGCAAGGAAGAATAATTAGAATCATAACAGACTTTTTAAAGAAGACAAGAACACATGAAGAAATCAAGCATAACATTTATAAAATGTTTAGGAGCCATGAGTTAAGAAATTGTCTTCCCAACAAAACTACGAATGGACTTTCAAAAGCAAACAGATGGAAAAGTTTACAGAGAAACATTTACTCCATGAAGTCTTCTAAAAAGAAATAATTCTCCTAGCAAAAAAATAACTATGTAAAATAATCAAGATAAAAATGTTAGTAAAATCTGAAAACTTCCACAGTACTGTATTGGTGAAATCACTAAGTATTCAAAAGGTTGTTTCTGAGAAATAGAGGTGAGAGGGGAAAAAAGCAAGAATAAAAAGATGAGATGATCCAACAATACCACTATTAGGCTTGTTTCCTGAAGTGATCTGGGGAAAGGAAAAGAACTTATATGCTCTAAAATATTTATAGCAGCTTTCTTTGTGGTGGCAAAGAACTGGCAACTGAGGAGATGTTCATTAATTGGGGAATGACTGAACAAGTTGTGGCATATGATTGTGATGGAATACTACTATGCTATAAGAAATAATTTGCTGATTAATTTTAGAAAAAACATGGAAAGACTTGCAGGAAATAATGAAGAATAAAATGAGCAGAACCAAGAAAATATTGTTTACAGTGACAGCAATATTGTTTAAAGAACAACTGTAAATGAGTAAGCTATTCTGAATATCATAAATACTCAAATCAACTACAAAAGGACCCAGAAAGGAAGATGTAATCTACCTCTAGATAAAGAACTAATAAACAGAAATATGCATAGTATGGTTTTACATATACATGTATGCATTATATATTTATCTATGTGTGAGTTTGTGTGTATGTCAAATGGTGGCCTTCTCTAGTGTGGGGTGGGAAGGGAGGGAAGGAGACAGCTTGGAACTTAAACTGAAACCAAAAAATTTTTATTAAAAAAAAAGAATAGGATTATTCTGTAAATCAGTTCTTTCTTTGATAAAGGAGAAGTCCAGATTAAAGTAAACTACACATTTATTAATGAGATAGAGAAACTTCATTTAGATGTTTATATTAAATTAAGTTTATAGTGGAAACCATAAAAATTGAAAAAGCCTATTAACCACCAGGTGGCCCAATTATTATTTACTAAGAGAGAAGTCAACAGGGGGCAGGTAGGTGGTCCAGTGGATAGATAGGAAGACCTAAATTCAAATATAGCCTCAGACATTAGCTATGTGATCCTGGGCAAGTCACTTAACTCTGTTTCCTCAGTTCTTCATTTGTAAAAATGACCTGGAGAAGGAAATGGCAATCTGCTCCAGTATCTTTGCCAAGGAAACTCCGAATGGGGCCACTGAGAGCTGGACATGTCTGAAAGGACTAAAATAACAAAAAGACTGAGTCATGTACTCACCCTAGTAATTTGCACAAATACCACTGAGGTGGCAGTATCAAGACAAGACTGAGATTTTTGTACCACTAAATAGAAATAAAGTTCAATAATTGCCAACTAAAATGCAAGAGTCATGGATTAAATGGATTTAAAAGTGGATTAAATGAATAGATAAAAAAAATAAAAGTACAACTCTATTCTACTTAAAAGATACAAATTTAATTCAGTAAGTCTAACTATATTGAAAATAGAAAGAGTGCTATAAATTTTACTACTCAGTGGCTGAATCATGAATGGCAAAGGTGTCCTAATAATAGTAGAGAAAAAAAAATTCCAACCAAAAACATAAACAAGGATAATCTATTTTGTTAAAAAGTACTATCCATATTAAAGATACTTACCAGTCTATAATATTTGTGGCAAAATTTACAAAGAAAAAAACCACACCATCTTGAAATCATATAGTAATTGAAATTCTAGCAATAGTGCTGGTAAGGTATGAAAAAGAAAGCATAGAAATGCCCTTCGACAACAAAGAAGCTGAAATATAACTAATTGCAGATGACATAATATTATATCTAGAAAAGACAAAACATCAGCACCAAGTAACTGGACAGCTGTCCTATTACTACGCAAGATACACCAGTCTAGGACCAAAGACTTTCTGAGAATTGATCAATTCAGCAGGAAATAAGCCCTGAATCAATAGTGATCTGGCTAACGGTAAAGACTTAGCACCCACATGAAGTAATGCAAAATGAAACTATAAAAACTAGAATTAAATCCACACTGACTACACAAGCTTTTTTTTTTTTAAAGGTAGGTAGGCAGGCCAAAAGGAAGAGCATTAGAAATAAGAAACTGCCAGGCAGACCTGCCTAGAGGGGGAAAACTGAACATGCTATTTGCTCATTATTGATCCATTTGGTTCTACCTTGTTAAATGGCGGGGGATGAAACAAGAATAGAGGGAGTTGTCAGAGTTTATGCTCTAGTTTGCTCTTTTTGACAGTTAATAGGTATATAGTTTTGTTGTTGTTTTTTTAAATTAAGAATGAATTATCCAGTCACTGATAGAAGTAGCCCAAGGCTCTATTTCTCATAGAACAAAAGACTGAAATGCAATCTACCAAATTGAGAGGGCATAACAACGTCCACAGCAATGTCAACATTTCACGTTAAAATATTTCTATCTTTTGTTTGTACATTATCTCCATTTTGGAATATGTCTCTCCATTTTCTTATTCAGAAAGGCATTCCTTATAACAAAGATTTATTTTAAAAAAGAGAAAAATAATTCAATGAAACTAACCTATGCATCAATTACTTCTGACAGCATATGCAGTGTTTTGCACATGTATTCCACTGCCTCTTTAAAAAGGAAAGAGGTCCATTTTCTCAGCCCTTTCTTGGAGTTAAGCTGGTCATCAGAATTACACAGCATTCAGTTTTGTATGTATCTAGGGGTGGTGGTGGCGGTTGTTGTTCTTTCCATTAACACTGTTGCAGTAATTGTGTATATTGTTTTTTGGTTTCTTTGTTACTTCATTGTTACTCAAGCCTTGCCACAATTCTTTGAATTCTTCATATTCATAATACAGTAATATTTTATTATTCATATAGTCAATCAGGCAATATGCATTTTTTGTGTGTGTACCAGTAAGGTCATAACACCAACTATGGGTTAGGCATTGTGCTAAGCCCTGGGGATTCAAAGAAAGGCAAAGCACAATCCCTCCTCTGAGGGAGCTCACAATTTACAGGGGGAGACAACAAGCAAATGACTATTGAGAGGCAAGCTATATACAGGATAAATAGGAAATAATGAAGAGAGGGAAAATAGAGAATTAAGAGGAATTGGAAAAGCTTCCTGTAGAAGGTGGGATGTGTGGGACTTGAAGAAAGCTAGGGTGGCCAGGAGACAGAGCCAAGGAGGCAGAGAATTTCAGGCATGGGATACAGTCAGAGAAAATGCTTGAAGATAATAGATGGAGTATTTCATCCACGGTACAGCAAGGAGGCCAGTGTCACTAGATCAAACTGCATATGGTAGGGAATAAGATGTAAAATAGTTGGGGGGATAAAGGATACAAAGGACTTTGAACACAAAACAGAGAATTTTGTAGCTGACCCTCGAGGTGATAGGAAGTCACTGGAATTTATTGAGTATGGGAGTGATATGGTCATATGTATAATTTGTGTAGCCAGACCTTAATCAATGGATATCAGTTTTGTTCTCAATTCCTTATCACCACAAAAAGTGGTGTGATGAATATTTTGGTGTATACAGAACTTTCTTTTCTGTCTTTGATCTCTTTGGAGTTTATTACAAACTATGGAATGTCTGGATCAAAGGGCATGGACATTTTAATCACTTGTTTTTAGCACAATTCCAAATAGAGGATTTTGTATTTGATCCTGGAGGTGGCAGGGAGTTTATTGAGGAGGGGGTAACTTGGTCAGATCTGCACTTTAGGAAAATCACATTGGTAGTTGAATGGAGGATGCATATCTGACCAAGTTACCCCCTCCTCAACAAGCTCCAGTGGCTCCTTTGTCACCACCAGGATAAAATACAAAATCTTCTGTTTGGTATTCAAAACCCTCCATAAACTGCCTCTCTCTTCTCCTACTGTTCAGTTTTCTTATCCTTTATTCTCTGTTCTATCTTCACAAGATTTATCTGAATCCTGACTATCACTTGTGTCAGCTAGCCCTCCCAGGTTTTTGTCATTTGCAAATCCGATTAGTATACTATCTGTGGCTTTATCTAAATTATTGATAAAAATGTTAAATAGCACATGGTCAAGTATAGATCTCTGGAGAATTTCATCAACACTCTGGGCACATTGATGTTGAAACTTTAATAGCTATTCTTTGGGATTTTGTAGGAAGAGAAATGGATATGTGGTTCAGCAGTTATATCCTCTGTTGTTGCTTTGGGGCAAAGGGGGAAACTTTTCTGACTTTCATATTAGGGGTGTGATATTTCCCAGATATATTGAGAACAGTCCCTAAATACTGTTTAAATTGTATCACCATAACCATAGATTTCTTCTGCATAGTCTGGTCTATTGCCAACTTCTTCTTCTCAAGTACCATTACCACTTTTCAAAATCACATGATCTCAAGTGCAGAAGGAATCTGAGCTTACCTGTTCTGACCTTGATGTGAATTGGAATTCCCTCCACAGCATTCCAAACAGTCAACTTGCCTCTTCTTGAATGCCTCAAATGATTGGAAAGTCTCACTACCTTATAAGGCAACTCATTCTACTTCTGAAACTTCTCATTGTTAGGAAGCCTTTCTGTACATCAAGCTGAAACCTGACTCACTGACACTTCTGTGGCTGCTTATCATTCTACTCTCGTTTGAGCTGAGCAGAATAATTCTAAACCCTCTGACACATGAAGGTCCTTCAAATACTTGAAAAAAATTACCACATTCCCCTAACTCTTCTCTTATCCAGACTACATGTTTCCAGTTTGTTCAACTACTCCTTGTATGACATGGTCTACAGGCCCGTTAATGGTTTTGAACAAATAAAAACAATATGATTAGAACAAGGAGGGAAACATTGAAGTGGAGGGGAAATAGTTGTATTGAATACTAACATAAAAGTTTGATTTTCACAATATATAGAGAATTGATGCAAATACATGAGACCAAGAACTATTTACTATTAGATAAGTAGACAAAACATATAAATAGTTATCAAGAAGAATTACAAATTGTGAATAACCACATGAAAACATCATCCAAACCACTGTGAGAAATTCAAATTAAACAGCTCTGAAGTGTCATCTTACTACCTGCAAAATGGACAAAAATAAAAAACAAAATATAAACGCATC
Source organism: Petaurus breviceps papuanus (assembly GCF_028583685.1). Taxonomy (NCBI): domain Eukaryota; kingdom Metazoa; phylum Chordata; class Mammalia; order Diprotodontia; family Petauridae; genus Petaurus; species Petaurus breviceps. The sequence goes on from NW_027185903.1 coordinate 11,090,972, forward strand.
AAAGAGATCTGTTCATCATCTTATGTATTGGTCTTCTTTCTGAGGTCACGTTGAATTGGTCTCATGATCATCTGGTTGCCAAGAACACACCAAATTGATTTAAAGATCATTGTCAACATTTGCGTATTTTGGTTTGGTGTGGTTTGGGGGGTAGCAGTGGGTTGAGAATTTCTGTTGTTCCTTTGGCATTAATTTTGTTTTATTTTGTTGAGGGGGGGCGGTTTGAGAAGCATATTGCTTGTGGTCTTTCACCACTGTCCTCTATAAAATTTGGTAACTAGGATTGTGTTTGGTGACTAGTATGGTACTTAACTAAGTCTCTTTTCTTTGGCAAGAAAATTAAATGTTTACAGAGTGAGGTAGTTTTTGAGCTGTTTTAGGAATGTGAAGGGCCGATTAAAAGGATAAGAAGAAAGTAAAAACTTGGCATCAATGAGGCTGTATGGTTAAGCAGTGGTCAGTGGAATCAGGGCTGAGTTAAACACATCTGGTTGAAGTCTTAGTAGCATTTTTTTAGTGTATCTCCTGACATCCATGTTAGCATAGAAACTGAAGTAATCTTCATAGTCATCCATTGACTTCTATTTCTCACAAATGCTACAAGGTGAGATGTCTCATTATTCCATTCATCTATCAATCCCTTGATTAATAAGCACTTGTTAAGTGACTACTCTATGCCAGGCACTGTGCTACGTGCGGGGTTCTCTTTCCACTTGGACCATTAACAGGACAGGGTCCAGGGATTTTGACACCCTTTAATGGGCAAATCACTTAAACTGTAAGTACAAACTTTTGGAACAAAATTACCAAATAAGACCTAAGCCCCTTGGCATGGAACCTTATTCCTTTTCCAAGCTGTGCAGTGAATAAACACAGTACCTTGAGTCAGGAAGATCTGAGTTCAAACTTTGTCTTAATTACTTATTGTCTGTGCGACCTTGGGAAAGTCACTTAACATCTATCTCAGTTTCCTTATCTATAAAATAAGGATAATAATACTATCTGTGCCCCAGAGTTGTGAGGATAAAATGAGATTTTTATAAAGGACTTTTTTAATCTTTAAAGAGCTTTATGAATGCTGACTATTTTCATCTTACATGCTTTGCTTCCACATGCACTCTGCTTGAGCTATCTGGACTACTCCATGTCCACTTTAAACAACAAGGCCTTTCCTATTGCCATACTTTTGCTCATGAGGTTTCCTGTACCTGAAACAACCTTTCACCCCCATCTCTACCTTTGGATATCACATCACAGCTAGCTGTCACAGTAGAGGGAATGCCAGGCCTGAAGTCAAGAACACTCTTCTTCCTGAGTTCAAATTTAGCCTCAGATGCTTACTAGCTGAATGACCCTGGGCAAGTCACTTAACCATGTTTACCTCAGTTCCCTCATCTGTAAAATGAGCTGAAAAAGTAAATGGCAAACCACTTCAGCATCTTTGCCAAGAAAACCTCAAATAGGCTTACGAAAAGTCAGACGCAACTGGAAAATCATAACAACTATTCTTCAAGATCCAACTTAAAATTCTGCTTCCTCCATGAAGCCATCTCAGATCTCCCCAGTGAAAATCCCCTTTTATTGCTCTGACCATAGGAAGGTGTTTTGTTTTATACTGTTTTTCATGATAGTTATTTTCCTTAATGTTATGTACTTGTGAATATAGCATACTCCCAATCACCCTACGAGATTGTAGCTTTCAAGGGCAATGGCCAGATTAATCATCTTTTCATCTCAGCTCATGCCTTACAAAGAACTTGATAAATATTTATTGAATGGATGAATGGATATGAAACACTTAGAGAACAATATAGTACAGGATAATCAAGTGCTGAATTGTATGGCAGAGACAATACATGAATTGGATCTCAGAGACTGTGGGCTCTAGGTCAGGAAGACAATGGAGGGAGTGGGTTGGGAGCTAGGCCTTGAAATATGGCTAATATTTGATGAGAATGGGATAGGTTGAAGGGGGCAAAATACATGACAGATACCTGAGCAAAGGCTCCTAGGTCACAAATGAGAAATGTGTTCAGAGGACCATAGGCCTTGATTTTGAGTCCCCATTGATTTGATGGAACCATAGGTAGGTCATTTAAACTCTCTGAGCCTTACTTTTCTCATATATAAATTGGATATATCCATATATTCTTTGAGTTTCAGTTTCCTTATTCTGTAAAATGACAATTATGATACTCCTACAAAGTACTCCATAAACCTTCATCACAAAGAAGGAAACTAAGATCCATTTAAAAAATGACTTGAGAAATTGAACCTCCTAAAGGATAAATGACGTGACCAAGACAGAACAGCACACATAGAATAGAGAATAAGCTAAAACCCAATACTACTGAATCTTAGTTTAGTGTTTTTTTCCTTTTATGCCCCAGCAGTATGTTGTTACTGTTTCACAGTCTCTGGCTTACTCTGGCTTTCTTAACCATTCTTGACTTTTCCTGACACTGAGCACTCATGCCAGTCTCCCCGTTCCTCCTTCCTGTTCCCGTACACAGAACCCAGTGGCCACCTCCCCAGTTTCAGCATTTTCTCTCTTCTTGGGCCTAAAGACTCCACCCTTTCTGATTATTTTGTTTGATCTATAAGCCAGATCCCAAAATCTGGAGATGGGATCTCAGAAACAAGTTGAGAGTTGCTTTTCTCACTTTCTGGTTCATCTATCCAACAGTTCCCTCAAAGTTACTCACAGCCCCAGCTATCTGCTGGTAGCCAGATTGTTAACCCTTTCCTGGTCAATGCCAGTCACAACCATAGATAAAGTCCCTTGGGTAGGACTGGGGAATATTGACAGGGTGCCTAGAGCTGGAAAACTGTGGGACCTATGGTTTCCAACATCTTCATAGCTTCTTCATGAAAAAAATAATAGGTACTTGATAAATATTTGTTTAACTAAAGCATAGAAGAAAGAATAAAGGAGAAAAAAAAACTTTAGACACTAAATTCCAAATGCCTCTGCACAACCTGTCTTGGATACAAGAATTTGGTAATTTTTTTCCCATTATAACAGGGGTGGAGAGGGAAGAAAAAAAGGGGAAAAAGAAATTTACATGATAACTTTATTGTAGATTTAAAAGGAATAGCAAGTTGTACATAATGGATTGTTGTTTCAACTTTTTTATTATACCATGTTATGGAAATTCTTGTCTTATTTCATTAATTAAAAATAAAATTGTAAAACATGAATAGATAAAAATTATAAGTCTTTAAGATAAGGTCTCAACCTAGGGTCTGGAAACTTTTTTTTTTTAAAGCAATCGGGGTTAAGTAACTTGCTCAAGGTTACACGGCCAGTTATTTCTGGGTGTGGTGCTGAGTATCTGAGCCCGGATTTGATCCAGGTCATCCCGACACTGGAGCCGGTGCTCTTACTCGCTGAGCCACCTGGCCGCCCCTGTCTGGAAACTTTTTAAAGCACAATAATGATATCTTTCTCAAGACAATTAATTTTCTTGTAATCTTATGTATCTTCTATGCATTTAAAGACATTATTCTGAAGAGTCCATAGGCTTCAACAGGTTGCCAAAAGAGTCTAGGCTGAAAAAGGTTTGGAACCCCTCCTCTACTTTGATGATACTAAGCCTTTCCCCCGAAAGTCATCAAATATTTAAAGATAATTCATCAAGGTAATTTTAGCTATAATTTTTATCTCATTAATGGGAACACCAAGGGACCAAGACTGCAAAGCTTATCCAAAGAAGTTAATAAAATGAGTCAGCATCTAAGATGACCCAAATCTCCCTGGGCAATACAGCAAACCACACATTGCCATTTCCTCCTCCAGTATCATACCTGCTATGAAAAATTTACATAATGGCCTTCCTCAGTAGAGTCTACTATGCCCCACTAAGGTCATTAAGTCCTTAACATGAAGCAGTTTAAAGGAGCTAAGACAAAGTGAAGTCCGCAAACAGAATTGGGAAAACAATATACACAATGACCACAACAATGTAAATGACAAGAATAACAACTAAACAATAGAATCCTAGATCTTTGAAATTAAAATGACCAAACCTGGCCCCCAAAAAAGATAAAGGAGAAGGCACTCCTTTCTTGCAGTGGGTGGGCTACTATGGGCATAGAATATTGCTTAGTATATCAGATTATTTTTGTATATAATTTTGCTGAGCTATTTCTCAACGTGTATTGTAAGAAATAGTTCTTTGGGAGGATAAGGAAGGGGATACATTAGGGAAATGTAGGTGATATAAAAATGAGGTATCTGTAGAGTGTGTGTGTGTTTGTGTGTGTGTGTTGGCAGTGAGGGTTATGTGTATAATATCCACATGGGTTTGTCTAACTGAGGTTCATGGAGAGACAAGAATAGAAATCTCCAGAATCTTGGCCAGGGGTATGGAACCTACAGCCTGTCGTCAGGTGCAGCCCTTTGACCTTATCCAAACTTCATAGAACAAATCTCCTTAATAAAAGGATTTGTTCTGCAAAACTTGGACTCAAGGCTGCACCCAAGGACCCAGAAGGCCACATGTGGTATCCAGGCCACAGGTTCCTTACCCCTGATCTTGACCATCCCTCTCCAAGAGAGATTGATTCTTGTTCAAAGGAACTGATGATAATGACGACTTCTCTTTTTTCCTCAGAAAGGGGCAGACTAAACTAAAGCCATATCTATCTCCACCACTGTCCTCTAAATAATGCTAGTCTAAGGAAAAGGAAGCTTTTATCTACAGGTTTGGTTCTTTCCCATCAAATGCTAGTCATACAAAAAGACAATTAGAAATCACAAATAGCAAGTAAACACATTTTTAGTAATGTAACAAACAAAAGTCATAGAAATTATACACATTAAAATATACCAGAAAATACAGAGTGAACGAGAAAGACAGAGAGATAAAGAGTCAGAGATTGAGAGAAGGAAAGAAAAAAGGAAGGAAAGGAGGGAGGGAGGAAGGGAAGGAGGAAGAGAGGGAGAGGGAGAGAGAGACAGAGACAGAGAGACAGAGAGACAGAGAGAGAGAGAGAGAGAGAGAGA
>NW_027185903.1:11096079-11098300 GCF_028583685.1 Petaurus breviceps papuanus
AGAGAGAGAGAGAGAGAGAGAGAGAGAGAGAGAGAGAGAGCTTGTTCTGCCTCAGGTGGAAACTTCCTAGAGTCTCTAGGGAGGTGTATGCACCCCAAAAACTGTGTGCAACAGAAATCCTTACCCAAATAATACTCAAAGGTTTCTCAAGGTAGGAAGCAGAAAAGAATGATTTATTATGATCTCGAGAAAGGGCCACCCTCCTGACAAATGGTCAAGGAGGAAAAACAAGTTAGAAAAGGAAATGGCAGAGTTATAAAGCCCTAACACAGAATTCTCCCCCACCCCCTTGTGACCCTTTTCTTCCATTGGCTAGAAGTCAGGTGCACAATCTAAGTGTGGAAATCTATCTCAAGAACCGGAACAAGGAAACAGTAGACCACCCAATGTACATTTGAGAAAGCACTTCTGTTCTTATTTGGCTTATCTTATGCTGAGGTGGCACTGTGGAGAGGGGTGACTCCCTACTGCTCTGAGTTTTGGGTCCTTGTAAATCATGTGATTTCTGGTGAAGGGGAACTTGTTTCCCATGAAAAGCCTTACTAGATTTTAGAGTATAGTCTGAGAAGTTTTCACTTCTCTCACTCAGAGGCAAGCTGGAAATCATGGACAAATTGAGGCAATGACTTATTTAAATGCCTTCCTTCCAAAATCTTCTCTGTGTCTCTATTTCTCTTTAAAGAAGGCCTGGGACCACATGTGGCCTCTCCAAAAGCAGGAAGGAAAAAAACAGGTGTCTCCTCCCAAGCTCTCATGCTAATTCTGCCCTGGATACAGTCATGCAGCATTGCAGTATCATTTTCTCCAGTAATGAGGAATGTCTTATTCAAATATTCCAGGTTTGAACTAGGGTTATATGTCAATAAAATTGAAAGAAGAAATAATAGGAATTTCCTTTCTTATTAGTTACACCTACTACTAAATAGAAGCTACTTTGAAATAAAAGATTTTATCTGATTTTTTCAAGAAAAACTGATCAAGGAAACAAGAACAAAATAAGAGAAGGGCAATGGGTTTTTGATGTTGTTCTGCCAACTACTCAGCTATTGTTTGTTGTCCTACTTATTAGACAGTTTCCGACATTCTACCGAGAGCCTATAAGAGGTAGAGCTAAGCCTTTCACTTAAATAGAATTATTGTGATTAAAGGAGATAATGATCTCCTTTAATATATATGGCTATGTAGCTCATACAATTATTACAGCTACATGATAATGTTACTTTCTTTACTTCCTTCTCTTACTCTCCGGGCCAGAGCATTCACACCAACCTGTACCTATTCTGTTAGGTGGGGTTAGAGGAAGAATGGTTCTGTTAGAGGAGAAGACCAGCTATTGAAACCATGCAGCTATAACTCACTCTCAAAATCCCAGGGGTTATCATCTGGAGCCTACACTAGAATGCTTTATATTTATACAAGTCAGTTACAATGACATGATTAACTGGTTTGTTTTTTTAATTCCTAACAAAGTTTATTGTGAAGAGACTTCAAGTTTGGAGCCTCGGCCCCAGGTCCCCCCAAATTCTTCTCTGATTTGCTTTTGGGATCTCAATCTCCCTGCTTCAAATGCTAGAGCGAGGTGGGGTAGGTGTGCACCTAGAGGTTAGGAAGGGCTGGCTAAAGTGAACAAACCTTCACCTTGCCCAAAAGGTAGAGGAAGAGAGAAGGACGGAAGCAGACACCTGAAGGAGAAGGGAGAATGGGGGCAAACAGACAAGGGTGTTGCATGGTGGGAGACAATGGAGCAGAATGGCAAGTTAGAAAAAGGAGTAAGGCCTCACAGGAAGATTAGATGCCAAGAGAAACAAATCCAGGAAGAATCCATGTGCACTCAGAGAGATGAAGAAAGCAGAGGCCAGGTACCAACATCATCTCAGCTGAGCAAGAGAGACAGAAACTGCAAGGGCCACTTTGTGCCCCAAAATGGGGGGACAGAACCAGAAGGAACAGGGGTGGGCCTCCTGGGGGAGCCAGTGCACAACTCCTCAGGGTGGCTCAGTGGTCAGAGTTGGTGCATAAGTCTGAGGTAAGGGGGTCATGATGGATGGCCTGGTGTAGCGTAAGGGCCAGTAGATCAGTCCAGTTGGTCATGGACATTAGCATGTTTTGCTCCTGCTCAAAGAACTCATCCAGTTGGTACCACTACATGAGAAGAAGGAGCAAGGAAAGGGCCCTGGAGCAGTGTGTGTGTGTGTGTGTGTGTGTGTGTGTGTGTGTGTGT
>NW_027185903.1:11098310-11107461 GCF_028583685.1 Petaurus breviceps papuanus
GTGTGTGTGTGTGTGTGTGTGTGTGTGTGTGTGTGTGTGTACAGGCATCTCCACCAAAACCCCAGGTCTCTCTCCCTTAAATGTTTTATTTTGTTTGTTTGTTGGGGAGAGGGGCAGGATTTGCATAGAACAATTTGCATAGCACTTCTCCACTCCTGTGAGGACTGCACCCTTCAACCCCTCTCCCAGACTCCCATCTTTCACCACCCCAGCCATACCACCCACTCCTCCAAACAAGTGTTATAATTCATTACCTGGCTTCAATCCCTCTCCAGGTTGTTCCCAATTCCCTCCCCCAGAAAAAAGTTTTAACTGAGAGCGTTTTCTTTGGCTATTCCCCATGCCTGGCACTCTCTCCCTCTGCATCTCCACTTCCTTTATTTCTTGGCTCCCTTCAAAGGCCCTCCTTCTGGAGGAACACTTTCCAGATCCCCCTTATCCGCCTTAACCTTAGTGTCCTTCCTTAGACATGGCCCCCAGTGGATCCTGTCCAGGACTTGTTTGCACTGAGTTGTATGCTGTGCCCTCAGGAGGCTGAAAGCTCCTGGAGAACAGGGTGTCTGGTTTTCTCTGTATCCCCAAAGTTCAGCTCAGTGCCAGGCACTCAGTGAGTGTTTCATAAATAATTGCTGAATGACCTCAGTCTGAGCACCCAGTCTTGTGCTCATAAACTCATTAACTATGAATTTGGCCTTGCCCCCAGTTCTAAAGGGAGGCTCTCTCACTAGCCCACCTTCATTTTATTCCTATTCTCACTACCTGGGCTCCAGGCCCCTTATCCACAGGCTGCCTCCATCACCCTCAGGGCCCTGACAGTATCACATGACCTGGCTCTGGCCTTCCCATTCCCACAGCACTGGAATAATGGAGAATGCCAGCTTGTCTATCCAAGACCTAAAGCTTCTTGGATCAGTACCTCCAACTGACCCCCCACTCCATGCCAGGTGATCAAACCTATTTTCTGTCTGAAGTCCACATGGGTTCAGGGAGAAGATCTGGGTCAAAGTAAAACACCCAAACCACTTGCCCATACTCCAGATCCATCTAAGGCTGCTGAAACTTCTCCCGGTCCCAGTGCTGATTGCCCTGTAGTTTAGGCAGGTGACAGAAGTCTCCTGTCAGGTAAAACAACATCCTGTACTGGGAGCAGTCACACACTTCTTCCACTAGTACCTTGAGGTCAACATGTTTTGCTCTATCTGTTGTAGACGTCACTAAAGAGTCAAGTAAACCCCTTATTTCTGAGAATAGAGGGTATATAGATTCTGGCTCTTGTATTTTCCATAACAATATTCCATAGACCTCAATGCCATCTTGGATTTGATAGGGTGGCCACAGAAGACACAGATCTGCAGGTCTATGTCCTTGCTTTCTCCCTCATTGCTCCCCTCATATTCCCAGACCACCCATTGCTTTGCCTTGAGGATGAAAACCTCCAGTTCCTGAATGCCTCATTCCATGTTCTGCAACTGCATCCAAGCCCCTTTGGATCTGCTCCAGAAACTTCTTTCCATGTTCTTCTGCAATATATGGGCTTCGCTGCTACTGCTGGATTCACTGGTGTAGAATCTCATAGATGCAATTGGCATACAGTTTCATGCCACAGTCATCAGATCAATACTTGAAACCTAACTGGGCAGGCTATACACATTTGGGGCCTAGGCACTGGGTCAAGGAAGCTGGTTCTTGGTATCTGCAAATTAGGTGTGTGCCCATGTATCCTTGCAACTCTGCTTCTGCTGGTGATGCTTATGCTTCTCTGACTTCTCCTGCTGCTTGATAGAATTTACTTTCAGCATATGCTTCAAAAGTATAGGGTCCATTCTCAGGGGCACTCAACCATGGTAATTTATGGTCATTGAAGGCACTAGCACAGAAGTCCTGATAGGCCTCAGGGTCCAAAGGCAGGTCTTCATCAGAGAGTGCCTCGAGTGTGGCCATGGCCTCTGATGACTCCTTTAACATCTGGAAATGCTCTTCCTGTGCCCAAAGAAATTTCTGTATAGCTGATGTCAGACACATGGAAGAAGAGAATTATTTATAGAGGTAACGCTGCCAAAGAAGGTACTTCTGTCAAATTTTGTTGGGGCCCCCAAATTTCCTCATGTCATGACAGAAGTCACAGTGGCCAGAATCCTTGATCTGTCCGCAGGCCTCACACTCACCACACATCCAACCTAACAGCTTGATCTGCTGGTTGGGCATCTTTCATACAGGGCCAGGTCCTGAGGGAGATGGGCTTTATGAGAGAGGTGAAGCCCTTGGAGATGGCCATAGGCTCATTTCCCACAGAATCTAAAAGGATATATGATATGATCTTCCCAGGTGGGTTGGCTGTACATCCCTAGACTCAGACTCATATTTCCCATCATGTTCACAGTGTGTGTGTGTGTGTGTGTGTGTGTGTGTGTGTGTGTGTGTTTTGATATCAGAATCCAGCTTTGGGTGCTTCTTCTGGTGCTGCAGACAGTACCACTCTTGGATGGCCTTTGCCAGCTTTGCTGTGACCTTGATGCAGTCACCATGAAACCACTTGTTGGAATTGTTACAGCCAATCATGAAGCAATTTACATTGGGCTTGAAGCAAACACAGTAAATGGGTAAAGTCTCATTGTTCTCAGACTTAGATTCTCCCCTTCTAGCAGTCCCAGGTTCTGGGTCTGAAAATTCACTCTCCTTGTCCTGAAGGAAGGCCTTCAGGCTCATCCCAAACCTCAACCTCCAACCCCCCTCCCTGACCTTACCCACCATTGCCTCAGGTCAGCTCCACTCCCTTGCTCTCACCATGGCAGCAGTGCCAAGATTTAAACATGAAACTTTTACTAACCATGAAAGTAAAAGCAAATTAATCATAATATAATTTTTGCTCAATAGAAGGCAAAAGTAGTAATAAACAAAAAGTAGCACCACACTCATAACTGGGGCCACATCCTCCCACCAATTTATGTAGCATTCATCTTCAGAGGATGAGGTGAGAGGGGAGGACTGTGTACATACTTCCAAAGATCTAGAAGTGAGGCACATGAACAGAGAAACTCATCAGCTCAAAGTACCTCATGACTCCAGACTTTAGGCATGGATATTAATGATATCTTTTAAGGAACAGTCTGCCCCATATGTCACCAGTTCTTATTTCTAAAGCTTGCTGCTCTCCTGCTAGATGAAGTGATTTCTCTGCTACTCTTAGACTTCTGAGTCAAAGTGTTAACTCATTTAGTTAACTGCATCCCTAAGCCTGGGTTCTATAAGGGATAAGTACTGATACAGTATGACACTCTTTTAGTGAAAAGTCTGTTCCTTTCATCCTGGAAATCCAGGTTTTCATTCCTTTTGGTTTTCACATATTTTCCCTTCTGAGTCATGCCAGATAGTAAAGGATGAAAACACTTTGGGGGATTTTGCCTTTCTCGAGCTGTAGGTGGCACTACAGAGCAAAGAACCCTTCCTAGCACCAGCTCTTCACCTACAGAAGAAACCCCTTACCTCCAATCAGCTCTCTCAAACAGCAGAGCTGTCTTTTGTTTTTATTTTTATTTTTACTTTTACAAGTTCCACCCACTGGTTCTAGTTATACCCTCTGAGGTCAAGCAGAAAAAAATCTAATTCCTTGTTAATATCCTTTCAAATACTTGAAGATAGCAATCATTTCACAATTAAATCTTTTCTTCTCAAAGTTCCCCAATTCTTTCAACTTGTCATCATATGGCATGAACATGATGCTTTTTCCATCCTGGTTGCTCTCCTCTGGATTCTCTCCAGCTTATCAGCATCCATTCTAAAAAGTGGTATCCAACACTGAAAACAATAACATAAATATGAGTTGATCAGGGAAGAGTATAACAGGATTTTTATCAGCCCCCTTCTAGACACTGTTCTTCTCTTAAGGAAGTCAAAGATTTCATTAGCTTTTTTGGCTTCTGTAAGAAGAGTCCAATAAAATCCCCAAAACTTTTTCAGATGAGGTACTGTCTAGCCATGCCTCCCCCATCTTGTATTGTTTTTAGCCAAAGTTTAAGATGTATTAGTTAGAAGCAAATTAGCAAATTCTCATGTTTTTTTATCCAGTTTCAACAAATTTATCTACAGGAAGATCTGATTTCTTTCCAAGTCTAGGGTTTGAATATTAAAAATTATGAGGATATGGTGGAATTTATGTTTGATTGTGGACTTTGAGATAATTACCTATAAAGATTTTGGGAAATATTAGATGAAAATAGTTATTTTGTGCTCTAGAGCAATGTTAATGGTGAAAGGTTGGGGTTGGTTCAAAATCTTGGTGAGTCCCTTTCACAGACAAGAATACTTATCTGTGAGAAATGATTATTAATAACCAATATTTGGGGGAGAATTCACAGCTCTGCTCTTCTTTTAAATTACTCATTTTAAAAAGTTCAGTTTTTCTGGGGTGGCCAGGTAGCACAGTGAGTAAGAGCACCAGCCCCAGAGTCAGGATGACCTGGGATCAAATCCGGGCTCAGACACTTAGCAACCACCCAGAAACACCTGGCCGTGTAACCTTGAGCAAGTTATTTAACCCCAATTGCTTTTAAAAAATAAAAAAAAAGTTCAGTTTTTCTTGAAGGACAATACTGATAATGAGATTTCATAAACTCTTCCCTATTTTAGTCAGAACCCACCCAATTTTACAAGAAATTTAATCAAGACCATTATGCTCTACTCAAGCTTCGGTAAAGACAGATCCTTTTGGCCTGATAGTTCAAGGCTGGGAGTGGATATAGATGGGTATAGGTGGAATATAGAGTGGATATATAGGTGGAATGTAAATAGCAACTGTTTATGCTCTGACCAGAAACCTTGAGAGTCTTTCCCAGAGTGATTACTTTCTTTTTTTAGTAGGTAGAAGAGGCCATTTTTTGCTTTGCCTCATTTCTTACCTAAGCTTAATCACTGAATGTGTGTTGCTTCAGTCAAAGTGAGACCTCAGAAAGACCTTAGCTTAAAAAGACTAAGGTCTCTGGGTGGCTAGGTAGCTCAGTGAGTAAAGCCCTGGCCCTGGAGTCAGGAGGACTTGAGTGCAGATCCAGCCTCAGACACTTAACACAAAAAACTAGCTGTGTAAGTTACTTAACCCCAATTGTCCTCCAAAAGGCAAAAGAAGACTAAGGTCTCCTGCTGTATCTGGGATACTCTGCAGGCATCCTGCTCTATATCTTGGCACTGGACCCAGAAGGCTCCAGAAGAAAAAGTGAGGCTGGTGATCTTGCATAGTCCTGCCTCACTTGAATCCAATTCACTCACAAGTTATGGCATCACCTTCAAAGACAAGGACAAACAATAATTTTTGACATGTTACTCTTAGCCCTTCATTGACCACCTACTGTTTCAAAGCATATATGAACTGTGGGTCTGCCACCATGATAGTTTTTGGTCTCAGAGACACAGTTAAATGACCATCCTTTTATTAATGATTTGCTAGCCTTATTAATAAAAATAATTAAATTACCCAGAAACTATTTCTCTAGAACCTTTTTCATTGTCACACAGCAGTCATAATCATATCTTATTACTGGAATGGAAGTTAAAGGTCAACCCCCCTCATTTTATAGAAAGTGCATTTTATAGTACAATGCATTTGACATGATGCCAACCACTCTCACCATTACACCATATTACTTTTATTTTTTTCTCTAAATTATCCCCAGTAGTGCATAGGTAAAGAAGTATATAGAGTTCAAAACAGCAAATATTCCAAGGCATGAGTTTTGTATTTGTTTTTAGCACTGAAATTTATTCAGATACAAATACCCTCTTGGATATAGCTGTGTCTCCATTCCCTTCTTTCTCTTATGGGAAGCTGGAGCCCTTTCTGTGGCAAAGTAGAAAGTCAGCTTTGTCCATTTCAGGTCATTGTAGATCATGGTTAAAAGATGGAAGAAATTTCTGAAAACTTCTAGCCCAGCCTTTTTATTTGACAGATAAAAAAAACCAAAACCCATATTAGTGAAATGGCAGAACTGGCATTTGAGCCTGGTATTTGAGTCTTCTGATTTCAAATATTGCACTCTTTCCATTGTATTATATGACTTCACAATCAAGCACTGACTGACTTCTTCCCAAAATTCCCAAAACTTCCTCCTGTTCAGGCAAAAAGTTTTCACCTAAGTCTTATAATATGCCCTTCTGGCTTAGAGTGATCTCCAATGGTAACTGTTTGTCTTTGCAACAGCAACCTTGATGGTCTTCCCCTCCCAGATGGATTTTTTTCTTTTTTTTTCTAATTAAATGAGCCTCTTGAAAACAAAAAAAATACTTATTAAAAGGACCATCCCTTGACTCTCTTCTTAAAGAGGCCTATTTACAGAATAGACAATTACCTAACTCTCAGTATGTGAAAAGGCGTTAGCCTAGAAGGGCCAGGGTCTCCCATTGCATCCGGGGTCATCTCAAGTCATCCTAATAAATAACTGGTCACTGGACTCAGATGACTTTAGAGGAGAAAGTGAGACCCAGCCCTCCCTCACTCAAACCAAAGTCAACTACAAGTTATATCATCATTTTCCTGATGCCATAATCATCTTCAAAAATGAAGGACAAACACAATAATATGTCAAAACAATAATATAGGGATTTAGTCAGGTATTGAAATAATAATACTAATAATAAATGAAAAAATAATGATTATTATTTTCATGTTAACATTTGCAAAGTATATGTATAGGTGGAGATAAACCCTTCAAAGGGATATTATGATGACCAAATGAGATTATAGATTTATCTTTCCATTATCTCAATAGTCTTTGAAGTGGGTTCTATTATTATTGAGATGAGAGAGAGAAGAAAGAGAAAGACAGAGAGAGAGACAGAAAGAGAAAGAGAGAGATCTCATTTGATTATCTCAATAGCATGTTGAAGTAAATATTTCCCTGCCTTACTCCAAGGCTCTCAATTCTTAACTGTTGGCTTGGCAGGGGATAGGATACAGTGACTGTTCATGCTTTCTCTCAGGTAATCCTGGAAGAACAGTGAAGCAAGGCATTTAATAAATATTTGTTGAATGATGAATAAGAACCACCACTTCTAGACCACCATTTAATCATATCCATATTTCCTAAATTTTGTTCTATAGAATCCTATTTTCCCACATTATATAATTATCTGTTCCATGACGAATTTTCAGTATTATCAATATTTCCTTGTAAAATCTTAAATATGACATGACACATGTGACACAAATATTTAGTACACATGAGATTTGGGGGGGGGGGTATGGAAATAGGCTGAATCTCATCCATTTTGCTCCCAAATGTACCTAACTCTTCTTCATCCCGGTGATAATCCATAACCCAATCCTCTGGTCCAGGATGTATCAATATATTTCAAGACCAACTGATTTTACTTCAACAAACAAAACAAAACAAAGCAAAAATGCTCTGTGGCCAGCTTTGAGTTGAGAAACAATGATCACATTCAATTATTCTATTCACTTGAATGGTCAGAATGTCTCAATTTTTCTCTCTAAAGTACCTGTTATCTAATTAAGTCTATAAGAGCTCTTGGAAAAATTACACAGGAGATTGTTTGTCTCAGCCCCTTGGCACCTACTTCTGCATCATTCCCTGAATGTTTTTTCAGGGGCTCTAGCATTCTACCACAGTTGTTTACCTAGAAATGGAAACATCTCCTGGGTAGTGGGGAGGTGAGGAATTTCATGTACAGTCTCAGTGCTTGAGGAGCACTTGCCATCAGAGTTGGGTTTTTTTTTAAGCAATTACTCAGTTCTTGCCATGGTGCTAAGTACTGAGAAAAGAAAGAAAAATATCAAGTCCTTGACCTCAAAGGTCTCACATTCTAATTAGGGAGACAACAGATTTTTTTTAATGCCCAGATATATAATGTTAAAAAAAAAAGCAGAGGAATGGATGGGGCAAGATCCTTCTGCAGAAGACTGAATTTGGACTAAGTTTCAAAGGAAGCCAGGGAGACCAGAAGACAGAGAAGAGGGAAAGCATTCCAATCATAGCAGGACAGTCAGCCCAAAGTCAAGAGATAGAGGACTATATGGAAAATAAATAACCAGTATCACTGAATAGCACATGTGGACTGGAATAAAGTACAAGAAGACTGAAAAAGTCAGAAGGGGACAGGCTGCAAAGGGCTTTAAAAGCTAAACAGAAAATTTTATATTTGATCCTAGGAGTAATGGAACCAGTGTAGCTACCTGAGCAGGAGAGTGTCATGATCAGACCTGCAATTTGAAAATCACCCTGGCTATTCAGTGGAGGATGGATTGAGGAGAGAGAGCTATGAGACAGCTATTTCCTTCTGTAGCTCATTTTTCAGATAAAGAAACTGGGGCAAACAGGATTAAGTGACTTGTCCCGGGTCACAAAGCTAGTAAGTATCTGAGATCAGATTTGAACTCAGGAAGAAGAGTCTTCCTGACTCCAGGCCAGACACTCTAACCACTTCACCACACACATGAATTTAATTCATTTTATTTAACATTTATTAAGTACCTACTGTGTATAAGGCACTGGGAATATAGAGATTAAAAATAGTAAATGCAACAAGAAGCCTCATCAAACTGCCTCACCTGGCCAACCTCACGAGAAAGATGATTAACTTTGTAATAGATTTCTTCCTTTTATGCAGATGAGGCAAATCAATTAAAATTCAGGTATTCTGAGGCTCCACCTGTCCACAAAGAATTATGGCAATTTATTTGCAATGTCTACTTTGGATGTTTGTTTTGCTTGCCATGTGAATCATTTTTTTAAATAAGTTGTTTAATCTACATCTAAGTCCAGGGATATTATTTTCACTGAACTGTTTGACAAATTTATTTACATACAAATTAAATTGAGTCCCCAGTCTGCTGCCTGCAATAACTGGTCATTGAAATTCTGTGGTTTCCCCCACAGCCAGTTAAGCAGTGCAGTGGAAAAAACACTGGCTATGAAATAATGGGCCCTGAATTCAAATCCCTGACTCCTGCCCTTGCTACTGTGTGCCTTTGAATGAGTGAGTTAACTTCTCTGGGTCTCAATTTTCTCACCTATAAAACCGGAAAGTTTAACTATATGACCTCTAAGAGCCTAGCAGAACGCTTTCTATGATCCCAGGTGGAGATCCAAAGCTTTCAGGGGGGGGTTGACTAGTTAGATTGAGTGTCTTATTAAAGTTAGTGATC
>NW_027185903.1:11107471-11134791 GCF_028583685.1 Petaurus breviceps papuanus
TGACTAGTTAGATTGAGTGTCTTATTAAAGTTAGTGATCTGAGTCTGATCTTTCTGTTCATGTAAATACTACTTAAAGACAAGTGCTGCCATCTTGTAAATTAAGCCATGACAGGAAACGTTTGGTTAAGGTACTGAGTTTGCTTATATCATAGGACATTGATTTTAATTTAGTTTCTAACTAACCTGATATTATTTCTCAGTCAATAGAGATATTTGTTTCTTTCCACTTACTCCTTAGCAGACCCAATAGGAATTCATTTTAGTCACCTAATTTTACAGTGTCTTCCATTTCAATCACACAATTAAGAAGCATTAATTAGGCCTCTACTATGGGCCAGGCATGGTGCTAAGAAATGGGATATAATAGAAGCAGAACAAAACAACAATGCCTTTCCTCAAGGAGCTGACATCTAAAGGGAGGGCAACACACACATAACTAGAAGTATGCAGAGTAGACAGAAGGTAATTTCAGAGAAGGAATTAGGTATTAGGAGCTGGAGAGAAGAGGGAAGAACCTTGAAAATCCTCCTGAAGCAGGTGGGATTTGAGCTGAAGCTTGAAGAAAGGCAGGGAAACTAAAAGGCAGAGAAGAGGAGGAAGAGCATTCCAGGCATGGGCAACAGCAAGTATAAAAGCGACTTCAGTGCTGTAATACAAGGGACTGCAAGTAGGCCAGCACATCTGGAACACAAACTGCAGGGAGAAATGAGCCAGAAGGAAGACTGGGAAGGCACAAATCACTTCCTGTCTCTGTACCTCAGCAGGGGGATTGGGCTATATTCTCTCCAAGGGGGCTTGCATGTTTAAATTCATAAACCAAGTTGCCCTGTGCCTAGGAAGAGGAACGTTCTCTCATTGTAGTCGATGATGATGATGATGCTTGAGTGTTAAATGATAATCATACTTGTGATTTATTTAAACCCATCCAGAATATCTTTTTACAAGTTCATCTGCAAAAGGCCTACTTCTTAAGGGCATTAAAACAATTTCAGGCCAAACTGAAGCATCCTGAAACCTTTTCCAAACTTCCCTAGATTTTGGATTGGAAATTGAGATGGGCTTGCCCTCAAGCCTTCCTCCTCTTTACCTGCTCCTGGGGTAGTGAGAAAGATAAACACTGATTATAGTGATAAGCACTGGGGGCTTCTGAATCAGACCTTCAGAAAAGGAAGCACATGAATTTGGCTCTTCCTAGGTCAACCTGTTCTCCCTATGGCTTCCTGCTAGTAAGTATGACTGCTGGTACAAAAAGAAAATAATGTATTCCTTTTCTTCTCCTGCCATTGGGCTCCAGAGTGCACATTTTACATGTGTAGAAGTCCATTTAAAAAAATTTTCCTACCTAGAGCTAAGACTTCATTCTTATCTGACTGATTAATGTTTCTGTTTTTGAAAAACATGCATTTCATTGGTAATTAAATGTCTTGTTTGCACTCCCTAACCGGAGACAACTCAGTCATGTGGCCTTCTTTCAGAACAATTCCCTTTCAGGTAATGATAACATTTGTTTCAGGTCTTTGAGTTGGCAGTAAATGTGTTTTTGTAAACATACATGCTTTTTTTCTCCTTGATATGTTTAAACCTAGGCTTTGGGTTCCTTCAACTTGTAAATACTTCAACTATGAAGAAACACCATTACAGCTCTACATCAGGACATAATAAGTAAGACTACTTCTGGCCAAGAAAAAGGTTATTTTCTCTGAAGCTCTGTGTTAGAAATCTAAGGGTCTGGATGTCTGTCATAGACTATCCACTGTTATTTCTTCATAGTTCAGTGATTTTTTTGGTAGCTAAGGTGAGAAAGTGAATACCAAATGAAAGAGGGATAAATTTTTGTTTGAGTTTCTATACATTCCTGGTCACCTTTGACTTTGTGTTTATTGCATAGAATCCAGAATATAACAGGGTTTCCTCTGTCATCAGATCTAATAGTTTTCTCTTTATCTTGCTAGGATCCAGGCCAGACCTCCACACCACTTCCTGGCTGTCTCCATACCATGCATACAAACATGAGCTCCTGTACCCTTCCCAACTTCCTTTTATAAGTTGTCCTCCCCAGTTAGATCAAGAGAAAGAACTGATGCTGTCTGAATACAGACCAAAGCATGCTATTTTTCACTTTCTTTTTTTCTTTTCTTCTTTTTTTCAAATCTTCTGTACAAAATGATTAATATGGACATTTTTTAATATGACTGCACATGTATAAGCTATATCACATTGCTTACCATCTCAGGGAGTGGCAGAGGGAAGGGAGGGAAGGATAGAATTTGGAACTCAAAACTTAAAAAAAAAACTTAAAAATTGCTTTAACACCTAACTAGGAAAAAACAAAATATTTAAGATGAAAGAAAAACTAATGGATAGTTTTTAGGCTAGCTGTTAAATTTCTGTAGGTGTTCAAGTCTATTACATTCCAAAACTTATAACCAAAAGGGGTGATATTTCTGGACTTGTGCTGAGAGCTACTATAAGAAAGCATGAGGCAGCTAAGAGGATAAGCAACAGCTTGAGCTACGGAAAAATTGAGTTCAAAAAGACCTAAAGGCCTGCTACCACCCTAGAAAGTTTGAGGATGAAATCACACATCTTTTGATGAAAAATTAACTACAGAGCTTGGATAACAAAACATGGAATACAGTGATAAAAGGAGAGATGATCTGAGAGATATTCTAACCCCTTCAAGCTGAAAAGCCATAGGCAAGAATTCAAGCTAGCCAGGTAAGCACTATCTGTTCAGTATCCTCTCCTCCCCCCGCCCAAGACAGGTCCTTCTTTTTGATCAAATGTTTCATTTTCTCAAGGGAGCCTTTTTAGACCTCCAGTCTACAATATTATTGAATGCTATCAAATCAACTCTTGGGTTGGGTTAAGAGACTTCTCCCTCCTCTTCTGAATAACCTAAACATGTCAGCAATCTTCCTCAGTTTGAGGATTTGTGCTCTCACTCTCCCCTGAATGAGACCCAAAGTTCATAATGGGGAGAGAGAAAGGGAGTTTGTGTTTAGATGACCTAGTATATGTACTCCAGGTCATCATGCTTAATATTTAATAAACTGGAGGGGGGATTCTTTTCAGGAGTTAGAGCTGAGCATTTTGAGGTACTGTAATAAGGAGGCAGATAAACAGAGAAGTAAACTGACAAAACCAGGGAAAAGCCCTCCCTGAGTTTGAGAAGCATTTTATTCCTAATGTCTATAATGAGCCAAAGAGCCATAGCATTTTAGAACTGGAAGGTGCATTAGGTCTCAACTCACTTAACTCTTTCATTTTACTTATGAGGAAAACAAGGCCTGAGAAGAAGTTGAAGGCAGTGAAATATAATGGAACAGATGTGGGTTTGAAACATTGACTAAGTTTGTGACTGTAGGTAAATTATTCATTCTTTCTGAATTCCAGTTTCTTCAAAAACAAAATGAATCTGTTTTCTCTTCCTCAAAAGGGTTTGTGGACAAAGTGGTTTTGTAACCCTTTTAAAGGCACCGTAGAAGTAAATGTTTTTATTAGTTATGAACAAATAAAATAGTACTCTACCTAAATTATCTGGATGTTTGAGAGAAAAGAGGTGACTCTTCCTGAGTTATTCTGATTGGCTATGCTGGCTAAACTCTCTGGATAACTTGTAAAGCCTTACAATTTATACTCTGTGGACCTGGGATAAAATAGGGGGTCAATAGAGATTTAAAAAAAAGAATGAATGCTTAGAATTAAGTGTAGGTGATACAAAGAAATGGAAATATTTTTTTTAAATATAAATAGAATGTCTTTGAAATGATGCCTTTTCAGTAGTAGCAGCAGCCAGCTTTCAGATTAAGATCTCCCATACCTTATAAACCCAGTATAATAGTTTCTTCTTGGCACTTTTGTAATTAATGAGAATCTCTTGTAATGAGTCATCAGTGGAAATGATAAAAATGATGACTTTCTGAGATAATTCTCTCTATATCTCTGGAAATCTAAATGGGCCAAGTTTCAAAAAGCAAATTCTTGTAAGAATAAAAAGCCCTCAATCAGATAATCTAGGGATTTACCTTAAACCTTGAGATCCCTGGATGAATAGTCTTATAGAAAACAAAAGTGATTCATGCACAGTATTTTGATCTGAAATGAAATTCTCTTCTTGTAACAACACTGGCACTTGAGTTCTGATAAGTGGTGTGTTGCCTAGTTAATCAGCTACCAGTAATATGTGATATGATTCAGGAAAATCAAGTTCTAATGTGTTTTACTATGATTTGGAGCCAGTTTAGTGAAAAGAAATAAGAGCTAGAGCTGAATCAAAAGGCCCTGGGGAAGAGGAAGAGAATAAGCATTTATAGAAAACCTATTGTGTATCAGGCACTGTGGCTTCAAGAGCTTTACCAATATTATCACATTTGATTCTCAAAGCAACACTTCAAGATAAGGTGTTATTATTATACCTATTTTACAGCTAAGGAAACTGACACAAAAAGGTTAAATGACTTGCCAGGGTCATACAGGTAATATGTGTCTGAGGAGATATTTGAACCAAGGTCTTTTCTGATTCTAGGACCAGTGCTCTCTACATTGGACCAAAAGTTCTGGGACTAAATCCTACCTGCATGACTTTGGACAAGTCACTTAACTCTCCTGGGTCTCAGTGTCTTCATCTTTAAAATACACTGGTTGAATCACATTGTCCTAGAGACACCTTCCATATTTGAACTGGAATTCCAGTTTTACCACTTAGTGTCTATGTGTTTTTAGGCAAGTAATTTCCTCTCTTTTGGGTCTGTTCCTGATCAACAAAAAAAAGAAGAAAGAAAAAGAAAGAAGATTGGATTAAATAATTTAAGATTCCCTCCAACTCTATGTCAAAGATCCTATATATTTCAAAACCATTCCAAAATAAATATGTATGCATGTTTACTTTTAAAAAATAATTCTTCCACCCATTGTACCAACATATTTATTCAATATCTATGTTTTAATGACTGATAACTTTAGTTATGGTAAAAATCAGAAAGACATAGAAATCTGGAAGAACTCATGGTAAATTCTCAGCCTAGACTCTTGGTTCAGTACACTGACATTTTTCAAGCAGACGCATGCTAGGGAAATAATAGGTCCGTTAAGGAGAGAGGTCATGGGGGAAGTATGACTGCTAGCAGACAATCTCCACAGGTGATGGAATAAAGAATCCAGAAGCATGACAGACTGAAAAATCTACTAAGTGCAAGTTCAAAGAATGAAGAACAGCTATGGAATGCTGGGAAACAAGTGCCAGGGGGTGAATTTTTAAAGATCCTTGAATCATTACTGCTTCCATGCCCCAGACTGGCTGTCCCCTGACCACAACTGGGGGACAGTATACAGACACAATCCTAGTCTACCCCTACCTGGAAGACTTATGAGCTAATTCTGGGTCAGCACTACTCTCTTTCCTTCCCTTTTTCCCAATCTATTCCCCACACAAAATCGTGAGAAGTCAGACTCAGAAATTAAGCACATTATAACTTATGAAAGGGTGCCAATCACTGAACTAGGACAATCTTATACTGCCTAGGAGTTGTAAGGGTTAGGCTTCCACTTAATCCCAGCACCTCTAAAGAACAGGTAAAGCTTCAAAATAACAGGCAGTCTTCATGGGGAATTTGCTGGAAAGAATCAGTCATCTTTTACCTTAGCCACAATTTCTGGTCAATAATATTTACTGTCTAGTATACCTTGTATTACACATGGTTAAGGTAGAAATTGTTTTAAAATATTGTTCATTGAGTCCAGTTCAAAATTGCTCTCATAACCAAAGTTTTTGCTATTATTTTGGTGAATGAGAAAAAAGCAAAAGTTTCAGGAGGCATCATGGTACAAGGGAAATAGACTCTGGATTTAGTGTACCTGGGTTCAAATTCCTCCCAAGATAATATAATATTTGTTCATGACTTGGGAAGGGTACTTAGCTTCTCTGATCCTCAGTTTCCTCATCTGTAAAATGAGGGAGTTAAGACTACATGACTTCCAATGTCCCTTTTAACAATAATCTATAATACTGTATCCTTTTTGGTAATAACAAAAATTCACATCTGAATAACATTTGTAAGGTTTGAAAAGAATTTTCCTCACAACCTTGTGAGGTAGCTAAAACTAGCACTATTTTCATCCCCTTCTAGAGAAGGAAGTTGAGACTCTAAGGAGTAAAGTGACATGTCTCTAGTCACACAGATTTAGATCCAAGCCTCATGACTCCAAACCCAGTGCTCTATGTACCACATCTCAAACAACTATTTCTTCATTGGTGCCTTTTTTTTTCCTTTGATCATTCATGTACCTTGATTTTCCCACAAAGGAATACAAGAGAGTTGAGGAATTATATTCTCTAAAATGTACTATGAAGCTTCATATTTGAAAACCATGGAGAAAACACTATTTTAGTTAAGAGAATAGGAAAAAAGTAATTAGCATACAGACCCTGTAAGCCAGTCATGTGATATGTATGTATTCATTCAAATACATAGTCATATATAGGTATATAAAATGGAAAGCATGTTGTAGTAGCCAGAGAACTGGGTCCAAAACCAAGAAAACTTGATTTGAGTCCTTCCTCTGACACATATTATCTGTATGACTCTAGGTAAATCTCAGTGTCCTAGACTTGAGGTGTTAAATCGTCTGAAAAACTCTCAAGTGAAACCAGAACCAGATTCAAATGTAACTGAGAAATGTTTAACAAAAAAATAAAAATACAATGTGTCATAGATCATTTAACTGTGTTAACTTGTGGTTTTCTAAGTCAATTAGCTGGGATCTCTTTGTATTTGAGTTTAACAACACTGTCTTAAAACTATCAGATGCTGAGAAGATGCTGGTCTGCATTAGTAAGAGGGAGTTTCCTCTCTGGGGAGTTCTCTAGTGTATATCTGCCTTTTTTTTTGCCTTTTGGAGGGCAATTGGGGTTAAGTAACTTGCCCAAGTTTACACAGCTAGGTTTTTTTTGTGTTAAGTGCCTGAGGCTGGAACCAAACTCAGGTCCTCCCGACTCTGGGGCCGGCACTTTACTCCCTGCGCCACCTAGCCACCCCTCTCTAGTCTGTATTAATGAAATTAGAGGTCCAGTCTCTATCCTTACTCCTACCCCACCACTATCTCTATTAAATTAGTCCACAGTCACAAAAGAAGTCAACTCAAGAAACACTAGACACCAATACATCATTTTGATTCAATAAGTATAAGGATTAGTTCCCTTGGTTGTCTAAGTGATCCAGCAATGAAGCCACAATAGTTATTTGGTTATAACATTACCAGTTAAATGTGTGGCGTTATCTTTGTCTATCCTAGTTGTTGAGGCATCCAGTGCTAGAAAGAAAGAACTGTCCAGCAAAGCATTGGAGCTAGGGAATGCTAAATATAAGCCCAATAATTACTAATGACACTAGTAGAGAAGAAATTTGCAGTGCCATTTGAATCCACTTCCTAGCTAATAAGTAGCAGCATCTTTTCTATTCACCTAACATGTCATTGTGTCTAGGCTCAAATTATGCTCACACAACTCAAAAAAAGGGAAGGGGGGCGGGGCATAGTAAATACATGAACTGTTGGGAAAGCTTCTTTCTCAACAGCATGTAAAACCATTTAGAATAAGAACTATAAAAAGTTTTTAATGTTCACCCATAAGATATATGCACATACATTACTGAAAAGAGGATACAACTGGATAATATACCATTACCTCTTCCAGTCGGACTTCTTTGGTATAAGTTTTGATGGGTTTTGTGTGGGGAAAAAAAATGGAAAGAGCACTCCCCTTAGAGTCAAAAAGCTCAGGAGACCTGGTATCCAGTCCTGTCTCTACTTCTGATTCTCTGTGTGACCTAGGGCAACTCACATCACATCTCTGGCTCTCAGTTTCCTCTTCTGAAAGAGAGAAGGTCAAACTAAATTATCTCAGAGCCAACTAACAGTGAGAGACAGATAAAGAGACAGAGACAGAGAAAGTAAACAGATGAGGCTTCCTTCTAGCCTTTCTACTCCTTACAGTCTAGTCAGCTATCCTATGAGTCTCATAAAAGGTACCTCTCCTCTTTGCTGCTCCTTTATTCTCAGTGAACATTCAAGACAAAAATGCACTATCTATGTGGTCCTTTCTAGTCCAGATTTGTAGTCACTGGAGACATTAACTCACCCTTCTAAAGGGACAAGCCAGTTTTTGACTGAGAGGATCATTCCCTGTTAATTATAGAAAATCTTCCCTTCTGCCCAATCACAACTCATTTCTGGCTCCTGCTCAGACTAATGTTCTATCTTTAAGGTGGAAAACTATTTATTTCTGCATTTCAAATAGCTAGAAGATAGTTAGGTATCAATCATCATGATGTTCTGAACCTTTTAATGTGCATTATGCAATTTATCTTACACTAGAAAACCAGTTTGCTTCTGAAAGCAACAATATCAGCTGGGGATAGGGAGGAAGAGATAAAAACATCACAATAAGCAAATCTACTCATTGCTCCTTAGCAAAGGCAGCAAATTTTAAACAAAAAATTCTGGTTTGGGACAAAGTAGATCGATGTTGAGTCCTGCCATTGATTAACTATGGGACTTTGAGTAATATATCCAACTTCTAGTGAAGGGGTTGGAGCTTAGTGTTTTGATCCATCAAAGAATAGAGTCAAATGAGATGATTTCCCAAATCCCACTCAGTGTTAACATTCTATACTTTTCCTCTCACCTGTCAGAAGACTCCCTAACTTAGAAATATCAGGACTTGGGCAAAGAAGGAAAACTTTAGAGGCCAATATGAACACTCAGGAACTAGAATCCCAGAGGAAGACATTGGCTTATTTCCAAGGCTGTCATACCATGCAAGGATACATGACTGCAAGCAAGTATCCAGCACCAACTCAGACTTCATGGTCTTTATGAAACTAGGTTGAATACACTTTGAAAGCAAATCCCTAAAGCCCTGGTAACCTCTGTGCTCAAACAGTCAACAAACATAGGAGTAAAAAAAAAGAAAAAGCAAGGTAACAGAGTCAAGAACAGAGAGATTAATATCACTAAAAAGTATTCTATAGCTGTTCTATTGAATTTTTATGGCTAGAAAAAAGGGTGGAGAATGTATTTATCTATTTGTTTTATATATGTATTATATCTTGTCTATATACAAAAGAGAAAAGTAAAAACAGACCATGAGTAGAATATAAAAATAAAGTATAGAACCAACCATGGGAAAACATGACATTTTCTCACCTCTACAATGAGGATAATTAGATAGTCTTAACCCCATTGATAGGATCACCCAAAATATGTATGTGAAAGTGCTTCTAAATAGTAAAGTACTAAGCAAGTGTGAATTATTGTTAGCATCACTATTGTGATTATTATTTGTATATAAGAGAAGGTTTCCCCCCCACCCAGGGCTTCCCATTTCCATTTCCAGTGCCTCTCTTGGTACTGGGCCCCTTTCCCTGCTCCAGTGCCCTCATTCATTTAATTTAATTTCAGTATCAACCAACATTAACTGCAAGACACTGAACTGGGCTATAAAGATAGCAAATTAAATAAGGCTCAACCTTTACCTTCCTGGAATTTGTAATCTAGTGGGAAGGGCAGAGAAGAAAAACTGTACTCCAATAACTAAAACACAAATTTTAGTATAAACCAAAAGGAAAAGGTACAAACAATGAGGAATATAAAGATTCTGGTAAGAGAGGGGGAGGAGGAAGAGAATTGAGGGAAATTGTGGTTTCATGGAAGCAGCACCTGAGTTGGTTCGTGAAGACGGTTGGACCATAAAAAATAACAAGTTTTCAACAGATTGAGATGGGGTGAAGGAGAAAGACATAAAGATTATATTGGTCCATTCCAGGGACTAGGAGATTAATCACTGACACAGTAGTGGGAATCATACTGGACTTGGAATTGAATCTTGGCTTTAACACTATGTGACCATGGACAGGCCATATTATTTTTTTGGTATTGTCTAAAACTGGAATAATGATATTTACACTACCCAACCAAACAGATTTATTACAAAAAAAGAGTACTTTCTAAGCCTAAAGGCACTAAATAAATGTGAGGGGTTATAATCATTCATTGGATAGTTATTATTTTCATATGCCTTGACTTCAACTTGAATATAATTGTAGAATGTCAAAGGATTCGAGGGTCATTAATTTAGGAGGCACTAGTGGTTATCTAGTTCAAGTCCACAGTTTTATAAACAAGGAAACGGAGGCCCTGAGAGGTTAGATGACTTCCCAGGATATACAGAAATGAACTAGGACTAGAAGCCAGGCCTTCTGATTCTCAGGCCCTTGTTCTTTCTAACATTCCATGCTAATCATAGTCTTTGGCCAGCATGTAAATATATATAAAACAATTGACAAACTAATGTATTCCTAGATGAACTAAAAGAAAAAAACTGATAATATTTTCTTTGAGAAAGTCCAAATAGTATAGATAACAGTTATATGCCTTCAAAGATACTGATCTTTAAGGCACAGAAAGTATTTCTATCTTCTTGAGAGAAGAATGACTTAGTTAAAATTCCAGACAGTTTTACACATAATTAGTACATTCTTTCTTTTCTTCATAAATTCCTGAAATTAAGTTGTCTGACTGATAGCACCAGAGATTAAAGTCTTCACATTAATATTGAGCTAGAGACAGGCTCTGATTGCAACCAGCCCTCTCCACTGTCTTCTCAGGGATCTTGTAACTGTTTTAAAGGCCATCCTTATAGCCTTGAGAAGGGTCCTGCAATGTCTGTTGGATTTCAAACTTCAGAAGTTTATTTGAAGTCTCTGAGCTCATGAACTCAAGACAGAAAGAAGGTACACGCTCATGCCAAAAGTCATCCTCCCTGCTTTTCAAATCAATTACTTACACAGTCACAGAGTCGCTAAGTTGGAAAAGACCTCAGAGGCCATCTTCTCCCTGTCTCTCTTTAAAACCTCCACGGAGGATCCACTGAATGCACTGGAGATCTTCCTTTGGTTCTTTTAACATGTTAAGGTTTCCAATGAAATGTTCAGTGTTCATATCATCTATTTTCACTCATGTTTGAAACACAACAAGCCCACCTCCTTTTTCAGACACACATACCCTGGATAATGTATTTTACACTATTAATTACCCTGAAGTCATTGTTAGTAATATGCTGCTTACTCTTACAATAAATCTTTCCCACTTGCTTTTGGGTTACTTGGGATTTCTATTTTTGTAAGATTGTGCTATTGCATGATCTAAAGTTGACTATTTCCAATTTATCCTATGTATAACTTTTTTTGCATGGAGTAGTCTTCCCCATTAGACTGAGAACTACTTGAAGGCAGGACTATCTTTTGCCTTTCTTTAGCACAGCTTCTGGTATATGGTAGGAATCTAATAAATGTTTATTGAATGACTGACTGAATCAATGAAATTATACAGCTTTACTCTAAGACCTAAGAAAATTCAAAATAAACCATTTAATTTATAGACCACCAAGAAGCACCCTTTAGGGTCCTCTAACCCTTTGAAAACTACAGTCCCTTGCTCACTGCTGGTGAAAACTTTGAGGCCTGACAATAGACACATCTTGACACTCAGCTCCAGCAGTGAATCAATATTAATCTTCCAGAGGCAAGCTTACTGTGTGTACAAAATAATGCCATGGTCAGAGATGGAGGACTAGGAGCATGGCAATGGTGTGTCCATAGACAGAACCCACTTTTGAAACTCCAGAACCAAATAAATGATGTAGCCTTGGAGCTGAATCAGATATAGGAGAATGCCTGGATCCATGCTGGATCTTCCAGCTCTGGCTCTAAGGAAGTTTAGAAAGACAGAACAGCAAAGCTGGCATTAGATATGAGTGGGTGAACTGGATTGGAAGAGAGGGGAGGTTAAAAGGTAGTCAGTTATGGAGAAAGGATTATATGAACTCAGTTGCCAATTGGGAAGTGTTCAGAAACTAATTGTTCTCGGAAAATTTTCACAGTGTGTCCCTTCCCATGATACTTTTGACAGTGTCATGGACCTAATGGCAAAACTCAAACTAGCTTTAGAGACCTTCCACAACCAAATTTAACCCTATCTTTCTAGTTCTATCTCACACTGATTCCCATCACATTTTCTAAATTTCCGTCCATCCTCTCTCACTTCTAATATCAAATTTTTCTCATTTCCTATTATCAAATTCCCTATGCCTGGACCATCCTCTCTTCCTTGGCCATCTTTCAAAGGAAAGTTCAAATATCACCCCTTCTATGGAACCTATCCTGATTTCTTTTATGTAGATATCATACCCTACTTTGAGGTATAGTTGTTTTTGTATGTCTTATCTCCCCCAATAACGTCCATGAGGACATGAGACAAGATTGTAGGATCATAGAATCATAGACCTAAAATGGGAAGAATTCTAGTCCAATCTTCTCATTTTATAAATGAAGAAATTGATTCATAGAAAGGTTAAGTGCATTGAATCGCACACAGATAATAAGTAGAAGATCTGGGACTCAAGACCAAATCCATTGATTCCAAACAGCACTCCCAAGGTAAGCTCCATAAGGGCAGAAGCGTATGTTATTTCAATTTATTCCCACCAGCACCTAGCACTGTGATTTGCAGAAAACTGACCCAGCAAAGTACCTGTTTTGATGGCATGAGGTTTGTTGAATTCATTAATTAGAATGAATAGAATTAAATTTAATTTCAATAAACTCAGTATCATTTTCAACCTCAGCCCTAAAATCAGCTAGTCCAAAACAGCCCACTCTGCCATTGCTGAAGTGAGAAGGTAAAGTGCTATTGTTCAGCCCCTTAAATCTGTGACCCACTCAAGGTCACCTAATCTACTCCTGAGAAAAGGAAAATGAACTCACCCTCGGGCAGAGAAAAGAGGATGTAGGTGAACAAGTACAGTGCAGAGGGATAAGGGTGACTTCTTTGAGTACGGGTCTAAGTCTCTATCTTTATCACGTATGTTACAAAGGCGTCTTAGTCATCAGCCATTCCCAGGTTGGCTCAATAGCAACTCTAATGAGATTTCAAGGCTGGAACTAGAGAAAATCACACAGGTGATGATCCTGATTCCTTGAAAGTGAGTTCAGAATCATTTGGGTAATCTGATTTGGTTAAAAATCCTTCAGGTACTTTTCACATTTGCTAATGTTTCACTGGGCACAGACAAAGGCAGAGCTATTGACATCTGTGTCCTGAATCAGAAATAGAATCACTGCCCTAGCTAGACTGAAAGAATAGAATTGCTAAATAGATTCCTGTTTCCCCATCTTATAGCCCAACTTAGATGATTCCCACAGAACCAGTCTGGAAGTATATTATTAGAAGACAGTCTGAGTCAAACTGTATTTAGGGGGACCCTGAGTACCCTACTCTTTGAGAATTATCACCCAGAAACCAGCCACACAATGTGAACAAAGAAGTTTCCTCTTGCGATGAACCAAAACAATTAATCAAAATGAATCAATGAATCAAAACACTCAAGAATGGAGGTACACAGGGCAGCTAGGTGGCACAGTGAATAGAGCACCAGCCCTGGAGTCAGGAGGACCTGAGTTCAAATCCCACCTCAGATATTTAACACAAAAACTAGCTGTGTGACCTTGGGCAAGTCACTTAACCCCAATTGCCCTCCAAAAAGCAAAAAAAAAAAAAAGAGGTACAAATGTCTAGACCTAGAAGTATGGTGCCCCTCCCTTTGCAGCCTTTGTGAGTGTGCAGAGAGATGCGCTTTTCCCTTGGCCATCTAAACTGAATTCAATCAATAACGTTGTAATTGAAATTGTGCCTAAATAGTACCATGCTAGGAATTAGAATGTGTTTGGTTTGATTTTGGGGGGGAGGATTTTCCCAACTGTCTTATTGAGGTAAAATTTCTCATTTATACACATATGTATGTATCATATGTGTGCATTATGTTTTTATTTTGTTTTATTATGTACTTTATATATTTATACATTTTATTTTATTATGTTTTTATTTTTTTAACCTAGCCATGCCAGAGAAGGCCCACTCAGTTTACAACATTTCTCAAAGAACCAGTCTATAACCACCTTATAAATAAAATGTAATTTCACATCATTGTAAGTCTATTACAGGGAATGCTGCCTCATTCCTTCAGAAGAGGTTCCCAAAGGGGTGGCTAAGTGGCACAGCCCTGACCAGCCCTGTAGTCAGAAGGACCTGGGTTCAGATCTGGCCTCAGACACTTAACACAAAAAATAGTTGTGTGACCTTGGGCAAGTCACTTAACCCCAATTGCCCTCCAAAAAGAAAAAAAAAGAGGTTCCCAAGAAGAGTTCTTGCACAAGTCACTGTGACAGTTAATGGACTCATTAAAAAAAAAAACCCTAAAATTTCAAAAACAGATTTCTAACAGAACTGACCAGTTTTTCTACTCACTGAAGCAATGAGCAAATACATTAAACCAATGACATGTTCAAAAAAATGAGCAAGATAGCAATACCTTGTGCCTGTACCACACAGCACTCAGCTGGACAGCACTGTGTGCTGATTGAGATAACTGTGCTCATTCTACTTTCATCTATCTTTCTTTTTAATATTATTTTGTATATTTTTTAAAATTTTATCAGATTTTAACACTGAAAGAAATGAATTCACTAGTGAGTATTCTTTTCAGTCATTGGAAGATTATTTGCATCTATAGAGTAAGAAAGAAAAATAAAGCAATTATCCAATGACTTCCGGCCAAAGATCCATACTCACTTCATTTTAATGGTGTGGGAAGAGCCTATTTTGGGGGTTCTATCTTGAAGAATCATTTTATATACAATACTTGCTATAACTAAACAGAATTAGGGTGTGGCAACTTGAGTTCTGCTCTGAAATGCTAAATGTAGAGCTCTCTAAAAGAATTCACAAGCTTTGATGACAGAGGAACAACAGTGTTCAACATGTTTCCTGCCCCTGGTGGAGGTTCTCTGGCTGTTCTTTCCTTCCATTACACTAACACTACTGAAAAAGTTTATTTGAGGACACATCTTCAACTCAAGTATAATGGGTATGGACCCAGACCCAGACACACACACACACACACACACACACACACACACACACACACACACACACACACATACACACACACACACACACCCTAACTATAGCTTTATTATGCAATGAAACAAATGTTTCAGTTCTATCCAGTCTGAATACATATAGTAAGATCTGGTGTAAGGTCTTCTGCTTCTGAAGTTTCTGTTCAGTCAACAGGATTCTAGGCCTTGGTTTGATAAAGTGGATGTTGTTCCCAGAAGGCAGATAAACATCTAGTCCAAGCCAAAAAGTCAGTTAGAAAAACCACTCTCAGGTGACTAGGTGGCATGATGAATAAAGCACTGGCCTGGAGTCAGGAGGACCTGAGTTCAAATTCGGCCTCAGACACTTAACACCTATTAGCCATGTGATCTTGGGCAAGTCACTTAACCCCAATTGCCCTGCCATCCCCATTCCAAAAAGAAAAAGAAAGAAAAAGAAAAACCATTCTCTTTGTCCACCAGTACAAAGTTATAAGCAGATAAAAATGTGCATAACCGTTGAGTTTCTTTGCACAAACCTTTTAGATGAGTTCTATGTGACATATTCCTTGACTTCTCTATCTGTGAACTATGACCTAGATACAAAATCTCTTCCTTTCAATGGAAATTCCCCATGTTTTCCTAAACTAAGCTGAGTTCATTGCCTTGCAGACATTACCTGGGAGTTTCCATACTTAGAGGAGTCTCTTCCATATATTTCCTTACTTCCTCTCACACAAAGGCTTTGCCATGCTTTACAGAGCAAAGCTTAGCCCTAACTCCTTCCTTTCCCTTAATTAACTCTTACAAGAAATGTGATCACTATTTTCCTTTTACATAAACCAATAAATTTTGTCTACTAGGCAGACATTATCTGCTCATTTAGTCATTCTTTATTTAAAAAAAAAGATACTTTACTGGTGAAAGAAGTACATTCTCTGGATGATGTTGGGTTGGCCTGAACCTAATGAGTTCAGATTTGTGCAAAATCTCATTTGTTATTCCTGAAGCCAAAGGAAACCTCACTGTTTGCTAGCTGCTGTACTTATGGTCCCAAGAGCTGCTTGAGCAAAGAGGTGGGGGTGTCATATTAAGAAATGCTTTGATCTGTGGTCACTCCTGCCTGACCTAATGTTTGCAAAAGTTAAACTGTACTTTGTGCTGGGGGCAGCTATCTCCATTTTCTTGGACAGTTGGTAAGGGAATTTCCAAAGTCCCCAAAGAACTAGAATCATTTAGAAGGAAATTATTTAGTTCAGATTTTCCCATTAACTTTTTCTCTCTGAGACTCTTTCCAGAATGTTTCTTAATTGCTAATGTGATGCCTTTTTTTTCCTTAATTTTCCACTTTGATTGACAGCACTTTGAGGAGCCATGAGAACTCCTCATTTGTGCAACAGAATCTGTACTCTCCTTTATGTATTTGGACTGTTGCAAAAAGAAAAAGGGAATCATAACCTTCTGATTATTTATCTTGGGGAATTAATTGATTTTCTTTGTAGGGAAAAGCATCTTATATTTTGCAAATGTTTTTGGCAAGATACCATATACATAAAAATAGACAGCTTTGCAATAGTTGAGTGAGCATCAAAGATTAGGAGTAGTCAGAGTCAAATTAGGGTGGAGATTCTGGCATTTTGTCCCAGAGTAGGAAGTTTAAAAGGTCAATAGCGTCTTCTTGGAATTGCTTCCTGACCTGTCTATAAGGACCCAGGGATATCAGCAGTCACTTCCTTCCATCAGTACCCTTTCACACCCAGGTCAGTACCAGCAGTAACCAGGCCTTTTTTCCCCTCATTGGCCACATTTTCATCAAAGCATAGATCTCAGGGTGTGCATCTCCACACACATCCAGAAGCTACACCTCAGCTTCTAGTTACATCTCACTTTTCAGCTACAGGCAGCACCCCACATCAGCTCTCCTGGTCTGATGCTAGCTGTGGGAGGTATTCTTTCCTTGGGGAGAATAGAGAGCATTGCCTTCAGTACCCCTGCCCTAGACCACTAACTAAGTGACTGGAGCATTTCTATTCCCTTTACATAAGCTGTCTTGGATTCTGCTGCAAGAGAACTTTTTCAGGGACAGCTAGGTAGCTCAGTGAATAGAGCATCAATCCTGGAGTCAGGAGGACCTGAGTTCAAATTCTGCCTCACATAATAAACATACTTACAAGCTGTGTGACTTTGGGCAAGTTGCTTAACCCCAATTGCCTTGCCTCCCCCCCTCCAAAGAAAGGTTAAAAAAAAGAGAAAGAACTTTTTCAGTTACTGGGGAACTTCGTTTAGATACATAGACAGGAAATGAGGCAAAGTGCACAGTACTGGACTTAGCATCAAGCAAGGTCTAGAGTTAAGGCCTGTCTCACACCTGTCCACACCAGGTGACCTCGTTCAAATCATTTATCTCTCTTGAGCATCAGTTCATTTATAAAATGAGAATTAAAATAGTTGTCTAACCCCCTCAGAAGAAGGGGTTTTCTGGGGGAAAATGCTTAGCAAACCTCAGATGACCCAAAAGTGAGTCATTCAAAGGTACTGTAGAACTTGGAGGGAAGGCCCATGGACGTCCCCCTGAATATTTACAAAATGCAGAAAATCTCCCACATATACCTCCAACACTTTCCCAGTAGTCTGGACTTATGGCACTATCGTCCTATACAAGCCTCAAAGCCCTTGAAAAACTGTGTTTAGAAAGCAGACAAAAGAAGTACTGCAATAGAGAATGCATCTCACCAGGATGTTCTAAGCCAAGGTCATTATCTTTGCCCCAGTTTCCTCTAAGGCAGGCACAAAAGCCACAAGGAACCAGGAAGTCAAGTTACTGAATCACCCCCTGGCCTCTGGGGCCATCAATGACAGGAGAAAAGAAAGGAGAATTTTCAGGATATGAAGGAAAATATGGCAAAACATTGTTTCTTCTCTCTATGTTGTGAATGGAAAAAACAAAAAAAATCATATAAGCAAGTATTAGAAAACAGAATCAGGCTGTTTGCTGGAAATGGTTTACACTTTGCTGACCACTTACTTTGATAAATGTAAATTCAGCACATACATCCAGAATTTCAGTTCCATTTCAGGGTTTTTTTTGGGGGGGGAGTATTTATTTAGTATTTAATTTTTCCCCAGTTACACATAAAAACAATTTTTAACTTTTATTTTTAAAACTTTTGAGTTCCAAATTTTCTCCCTTCTTCCCTTCCCACCTCCCATTAAGGAGGCAATTAATTCCATTTGATTATATATGTGTGGTCATGCAAAACATATACATAATAGTCATGTTGTGAAAGAAAACATAGATAAAAAAGAAACTCAAAAAAAATAAAGTAAAAATAATTACAGTTCAATCTGTAATCAGAGACCATCAGTTCTTTCTCTAGGGATGGACAGCATTTTTCACGAAGTCCTTCATAATTGTCATAGATAGTTGCATTGCTGAGAATAGCTAAGTCATTCACAGCTGATCATCTTACAACATTGCTGTTACTTTGAACCCAGTACATTTCACTTTATATCAGCTCATGCAAGTCTTCCCAGTATTTTCTAAGAGCATCCTTTTCAGTCATTGCATCATAATTACATACCACAACTTGTTCATCCATGCCCCAATTGATGGACATCCCCTCGATTTCTAATTCTTTACCCACAGAAAAGAGCTGCTAGAAATAGTTTGTACACATAGGTCTTTTTCCTTTTTGTTTTTTATATCTTTTGCAATACAGACCTAGTAGTGGCACTGCTAGGTCAAAGGGCATGCATGGCTTTGTAGCCCTTTTGGCATATTTTCCAAATTGCTCTATAGAATGTTTTAATCAGTTCACAACTCTGCCAACAGTACATTAATGCATCATTTTCCCCATATCCCCTCCAACATTTGTCATTTACTTTCTCTGTCCTATTAGCCAATTTTATAAGTATTAGGAAGTACCTCAGAATTGTTTTAATTTGTATTTTTCTAAACAATAGTAAGCTAGAATATTTTTTCAGATGGCTATAGTTTTAATTATTTCATCTAAAAACTGATTATATCTTTTGATCATTTATTAATTGGGGAATGGCTCTTATTTCTATAAATTTGATTCAGTTCTCTATATGATTAAGAAAGGAGACCTTTGACAGAGCCAAAATGGCAGTGCAGAAGTAGGAAAATTCCATGAGTTCCCCCCATAACCACCTCCAATACCTATAAAACATGACTCTAAACAAATTTTAGAGCTACAGAAGCCACAAAGTGACACAGAGAAACAAATCTCCCACTGAATGCAGCCCTGCAGGCACACAGGAAGGGTCAATCACAGCATGCTGGGAGCCTAGCCCAGCCCCAAGTGAGCCTTCAGTTTTAGCCTCAGGGCACCTAACCAGCAATGGCTGGAGGGGACTTCGAGAGAGTGGATCACAGGCAGGAGTGATGGCATCTAGAATTATCAACCCATAAATGCCAAAGACAAAGTAAAAGGTCAGTGCAGAACTCTGTTGGAACTGGGGGGGATGTAGCATGGTCAGGCCCATGCCCCAGGAGCGAGAAGTGGCGGAGGTGCAGTGGCCCCATGCAGCTCCGCTGTGTGGCTGCTTAAGAGCTTCTGCACTGCAAATTGTAGGGGGGCCAAGTGACCATTCTGAGGGGAAATCACTCTTGTTTTAACCTGCCTGGACAGTGGTCCTGAGGTGTGTGACCAGTGAGCCGGAGCTTGTGGGCACAGCAGGCAGGGCACCAAACTAATAGCTCTGGCATCTGCTAAAAACCCCAGTGATTTGGGACAAAACTGTCCTCTCTGGAAGCAGAAAAATATGAATTGGTTACAGGTCATAGAGGAGCTCAAGAAGGATTTTGAAAATCAAGTAAGAGAAGTAGATGAAAAATTGGGAAGAGAAATGAGAATGATGCAAGAAAATCATGAAAAGTGAGTCAACAACCTGACTGAAGAAAATAACACCTTAAAAAATAGACTAACACAAATGGCAAAAGAGGCCCAAAAAGCTAATGAGGAGAAGAATGCCTTAAAAAGCTGAATTTGTCAGATAGAAAAAGAATTTCAAAAGCTCACTGAAGAGAATCATTCCTTCAGAATTAGATTGGAGCAAATGGAAGCCAATGACTCTATGAGAAATCAAGATACTATTAAACAGATCCAAACAAATGAAAAAATATAAGGCTATGTGAAATATCTCATTGGAAAAACCAATGACCTGGAAAATAGATCCAGGGGAGAGAATTTAAAAATGATTGGACTACCTCAAAACCATGATCAAAAAAAGACCCTAGAAATCCTCCTTCAAGAAATTCTCAAGGAAAATTGCTCTGATGTTTTGGAACCAGAGAGCAAAATAGAAATTGAAATAATTCACCTATCATCTCTTGAAAAAGATACCAAAAAGAAAACTCCTAGGAATATGATAGCCAGGTTCCAGAATTCCCAGATCAAGGAGAAATTATTACAAGCAGCCAAGAAGAAACAATTTGAATATTGTGGAAACACAATCAGGACAACACAAGATCTAGCAGCTTCTACCTTAAGGGATCAAAGGGCTTGGAATATGATATTCTGGAGGGCAAAGGAGCTAGGATTAAAACCAAGAATCACCTACCCACCAAAACTGAGTATAATGTTTCAGGGGAAAATATGATAATTCAATGAAATAGAAGACTTTCAAGCATTCTTGATGAAAAAACCAGAGTTGAATAGAAAATTTGACATTCAAATACAAGAAGCAAGTATGAGAAGGTAAACAGGGTAAAGAAATCATAAGGAACTTATCAAAGTTGAACTATTTACATTCCTACATGGAAAAAACAATAATTGTAACTTATAAAACTTTTCTCAGTATGAGGATAGTTGAAGGGAATATATATATATATATATATATATATATATGTGTGTGTGTGTGTGTGTGTGTGTGTGTGTGTGTGTATCCATACATTTATATGTCTATTTAGGAGGGTATATGTGTGCATAAATACATATGTGAGTGTGTGTATATATGTATATGGGTATACATAGGCAGAGGGCACAGGATCAATTGAATAGGAAGGGATGATATTTTAAAAATTAAATTAAGAGGTGAGAGAGGAATATAATGAGAGGATAGGGAAAGACAGAATAGGATAAATTATCTCATATAAAAGAGGAAAGGGAAAACTGTTACAATGGAGGGGAAGAGCAGGAAGGCAAAAGGAAATGGGTCAATGTTACTCTCACTAAATTTGGCTTAAGGAGGGAATAACATACACACTAAATTAGGTATCTTACCCTACAGAAAAGTAGATGGGAAGGGGATAAGAATGGGGATGATAGAAGGGAGGGAAGATTGGGTGGGGAGGGTAGTTAGAAGCACATACTTTTTCAAAGGGACAGGGTAAAAGTAGAAAATATAACAAGTGGGAGCAGAGTAAGATGGAGGGAAATACAATCAGTCTTTCACAATATATCCACTATGGAAATGTTTTGCGTAACTACACATGTACAATCTATATTGAATTGCTTATCTTCCCATTAAGGGTACATGGTGAGAAAAGAAGGGAAAGAAGCTGGAATTCAAAGTTTTTCAATCAAATGTTTTTTTTAAAATAGTATTATTTTACATGCAACTGGGAAATTAGATACACAAGCATTGGGGTATGGAGATCCATCTTGCCCTACCGGAAAGTCAGAAGGGGAATGGGGAATGATATAGGAGAGAACAGACTGAAGGAGGGGATTTTCAGTGGGATTACTGTTTTGGGGTGGTGGGTAGCGGAAAGATGAGGAGAAAATTTGTAACTCAAAATCTTGTAGAAATGAATGTTGTAAACTAAAATTAAAAAGAAAATTTAAAAAGACAAGAAAATGCACCAGACAGGGGAAAAAAAGTGACACCTTTGTCAGAGAAACTTGCTTCAATATTTTTTTTCCCACAGTTACAACTAGTAACTGCATTTCCCTCCATCCTATTTTCCCTACCCCCATTTATTCTAATCTCTCTCTCTTTTTACCCTGTCCCTCCTCAAAAATATTTTACTTCTGATTACCCTTTCCCCCAATCTGCACTGCCTTCTATCACCCCCCCTTCTCTAATGCACTTCCCCTTCTACTTTCCTGTAGGATAAGATATATTTCTATACCCCATTGCCTGCATATCTTATTCTCTCTTTTAGCCAATTCTGATGAAAGTAAGGTTCACTCACTCCTCTTTAACATCCCTCCTCTTCCTGCTCATTGCAAAAGCTTTTTCTTGCCCCTTTTGTGTGAGATAATTTTCCCATTCTACCTCTCCCTTTTTCTTTCTCCCAGGATATTCCTCTCTTATATCTTAATTTTATTTTTTAGATATCATCCCTTCATATTCAACTCACACCTGTGCCCTCTGTCTATATATACTTTTTCTAACTACCTTAATAATGGAAAAGGTCTAATGAGTTACAAATATCATCTTCCCAATGTAGGAATGTAAGAAGTTTAACCTTATTAAGTCCTTTATGATTTCCCTTTCCTGTTTACCTTTTTATGATTCTCTTGAGTCATATTTGAAAGTCAAATTTTCTGTTCAGCTCTGGTCTTTTCATTAAGAATGCTCAAGAGTCCTCTTTCTCATTGAATATCCATTCCCCACCCCACACCTCCAAAAGATTATACTCAGTTTTGCTGGGTAGGTGATTCTTGGTTGCAATCCTAGCTCCTTTGTCCTCTGAAATCTCATATTCCAAGCCCTCTGATCCTTTAATGTAGAAGTTTCTACATCTTATGTTATCCTGACTGTGTCTTCACAATACTTGAATTATTTCTTTCTCGCTGCTTGCAATATTTTCTCCTTGAACTGGTAACTCTGGAATTTGGCTCTAATATTCCTGAAATTTTCATTTTGGCATCTCATTCAGGAGATGACCAGTGGATTTTTTCTATTTCTATTTTACCTTCTGGTTCTAGAATATCAGGGCAGTTTTCCTTGATAATTTTTTGAAAGATGATGTCTAGGCTCTTTTTTGATCATTTTAAAATTATCTCTCCTGGATATATTTTCAGGATAAATTGTTTTTCCAATAAGATATTTCACATTGTTTTCTCTTTTTTAATTCTTTTTGCTTTGTTTTATTACTTCTTGATTTCTTAAAGTCATTTGTTACTATTTACTCCATCCTAATTTTGAAGCAATTATTTTCTTCACTGAGCTTTTGAATCTCCTTTTCCATTTGACCAATTCTGCTTTTTAAGGCATTCTTCTCCCCTTGGCTTTTTGAACTTCTTTTGCCATTTGATCAAGTCTGTTTTTTAAGGTGTTATTTTCTTCAGTATTTTTTTTGTGCCTCTTTCACCAAACTGTTGACTTTTTTCTCATGACCTTTTTGCATCACTCTCACTTTTCTTCCTAATTTTTCCTCTACCTCTCTTACTTAATTTTCAAAATCTTTTTGAGCTCTTCCATGGCCTGAGATCAATTCATACACTTCTTGGAGGCTTTGGATGTAGGAACTTTGACCTTGCTATCTTCTTCTGAGCTTGTGTTTTGATATTCCTTGTTGCCATAATAACTTTCTATAGTTAGAATATTTTTCCATTGTTTGCTCATTTTCCCAACCTATTACTTGACTTTTAACTGTTTTAAAGTAGGACTCTGCTCCCAGGATAAAGGGAGCACCATCCCAAGCTTCAGGGGTTTTGTGTAGCTGTTTTCAGAGATACTTCTCAGGATCTGTAAGTTTTCAATTTTTCCAAGGCAGTATTATCTAAGGAGAGGTGTTTTCTCCTCTCCTGGGCTGTGCTCTGCTCTGTGAGTGATCAGAAGCAATCTTTTCTGCCCTGAAACTATGAGGAGGGTCCCCCTTCCACTGCTACTGCAAGTTCTGCTGTGGTAATGCTCCTTCTCACCCTGGGACTGCCACCCAGGACTGCGACCCAGATGCGAGTGTGGGCAAAGCAACAGAATTCTGCCTCAGTGTTAGTAAAGAGCCTCCTACAATCTCCTTCTGACCAATTGTTCAACCCCCTTACCATCTGTGGGCTGGGAGCCTTGAAAGTAGCCAGTGCTCCTGCCACTGCTGATTCAGTCACTCCCAAGGACTGCTTAAGGCTTACTCCAGGTTTGCTAGGGCCTGTTCTGCTCTGCAGCCTGCACTAGACAGCATTCTTCCCTCAGCTTGGTGTAACAGACATTTCCTGCTGTCCGTGTAAGTTGTCTTGGGCTAGAAATTTGTTTCACCCCATCTTTTTATGGGTTCTATTGCTCTAGAATTTAAGAGTCATTTTTAAAGGTATTTGGAGGGTTTTGGAGAACTCAGGGGAGTTTCTGCCTTTACTCTGCAATCTTGGCACTGCCTCCCAAATCTGTTTTCCATTTCCATTAAAAAAAAGCATGAGGATAAGATTTTGATAGTACATACACACACACACACACACACACACACGCACACACAATTTATTTCTATGTAGTTTATTCTTCTATAAATAACCATTCTGTTTGCTTAAAAAAATAAACTCTTAGTTATTTTTAAGAAGTATATGGTTAAAAAGAGAAGTCAGCATCCAGTCAATCAGGCATAAAGTAGTGACAGAGACCCAGCTATCAGGATGAGTTTCTTAGGGGTTAGAGCTGCCTGAAGGTAGAAATAGCTAACTGGAGAGGGGGTCATTCCCTCTCTTTCACATAGAAGGTGCAAGGCATTATAGTGGGGTATGGGTATGCTACAGTAGTATATGTGGGGTGGGGAAGTTCTGAACCTGAACCATGTGAATTTGTTTTGAGAGAGAGAGATGCATGGGGGAGAAAGAAAGAGACAGAGGCAAAGGTAGGGGGAAGGAAGAAAGGAGCAGTAGCAGCAGGATCGATATATAACTTTAAAGCTTGCAAAGTACTTGACAAATATCATCTCATTTTATCCTCACAGCCACCCTAAAGGTAGGTGCTATTATTAGCCCCATTTTATAGATAAGGAAACCGAGTCACAGAGAGTCACAAGAGTGACTTGCCCAAGGTCAAACAGCTAATAAATGTCTGATGCTGGATTTAAACTAGTGTCTTCTTGCCTCCAGGTCCAACTCTCTGTACACTGTTTCACCTAGGTTTCCTTTGTATTTTATTTTATGTTCTTAAAAACATTATTCTGAGAAGGTGTTCCTGGTATCACTAGACTGCTGAGGGGGTCCAGGACTCTCAAAAAAGAAAGGTTAAAACCCTCGCTTTAGCTTAGTGTATGGGCTGGATTTAATGTCTGAAAAAGTCTTTTCTAACTTTCAAATGCTGTGGTTCTCCTGCTAATTAGTTGTCCAGCTGCAGAAAAGTCTCTTATCTCAGTTTGATTATCTCTAAAGTGAAGTCAATATACCATAAGTCTGCTAGTCTTTCTTTCAAGTTGTAAAGTTCTAGAATCTTCTATTTGTCTATGACATTTTTTGTAGAGCTTTTCCTCTAAAGAGGTCAGACCACAATGGACTCCATATGGCAGCTACTATTTCTGCTTCAATTTTTTTTTTCTCTTTCCAACTTTTTTCCTTTCATCATAATTTCCATGCCTGACATGCCCAACATGGAACTACTGGAACCACTTGTCAATGGTCCTCACTTTTGTGAGAGTGTGGAGTCCCTTTCCTGATTTCTCACTGCCAGTTGACATATTGCAGCCTCTTGATCCTGGGTGATGTTGCCATGGCCCAAAAGAGTTCCTAATAAGCTTGCTTATATTTTTTAGCAGTTGTCAGTTTATTTACCCTTCCTTTGACCACTGACTTTACTCATTGCCCCTCTCATTGTCATTTCTCAGAGTTCAACTGTGAGTATCGAGGGAATTACAGTCAGATGCAGCAGAGTAAATGTTTGAAGAGTGTTTATTTTGGTAACAATTTAATTTTTCTCTGAATTTTGAGGCCAAGGGTGTGGGCCTCAACATTGGCCCATTATATTAAAAAAAAGATCCATGTTCTTCTAATTACTGTTCCTATTAGAAGACCCAAGGATTAGATGCAACCCTTGGCCGGTATAAATTACTGGCTGGACAGAGTGTACCAAACACAGAAGTCTCTCAAATTACTAATGATTAAAAAAAATAAAACCCAAATACACAGTGATGCCAGAATCGTGTTAATAGGCCTGTGATGAATAGAAGGCAGGAGGAAGGGCACATAATCTAGTATTCCTAGTATATATTGTAAACATCCCCAAAATGCAGGGATTCTTAACCTCAAGATGACAGTGGAGAGTTTCCAGGAGACCCACGCACTTGGATGGCGCAAAAAAATCTTTACTTTCCCTAGCTTCTAAATGAAATTTAGCATTTTAAAATTATTTTAAAACATATTTCTAAGGAGTCCATAGATTTTACGAGACTGACATAGTGGTCCATGACACATAAAAAAGGTCAAGAGACCCTGCCTTAGTGCTTTCCGGGTATCCAAGATTCCCCCCTCCCCCTGGTACTCTTAACTTCATGAACAAATTGTTTCTTTCTCATTTCAAGTTTTCTTTCATCTCTCCAGTGAATAGTAACCGCAAGATAGCTTCACTAATTCTGAACATATGGGTGGTGGCCTGTCTATTACTGTCCTCACACACTCAGCTTCATTAGAATCAAATATTGTTCCAGCTAGTCTTTTCCTTCAGTGTTTGTAAACAGAAATAACTGTTCTTCCCTTTATTATTTGTTTTGATTGCCTCTTTCCATTAGTTATAGCTCAGTCTCCAAAGAAAGATCAACTGAAAGGAATTAGTCAACAAATATTTATAGGATGCTAAACATTTACTAGGTTTCTGAGGGGAACAGGGAATGTATACAGAATAAGAGGATTTAGGAATGGAAAAGAACTTGAAGTACATTAAATAGAGACTCATCATTTTATAGATGAGAAATGGGAGGGTCATAAAGGTTAAGTGACTTAAAGTTACAAAACTAGCAATTAGCAAAGGTAAGACTCAAACCCTCATCCTGTGACTCCTAATTGAATGTTCTTATAGGAAAATTCATTTGGAGAAATGAGATCCATATGTATTAAAAGTTTAGACTTTATGTTAATAAATAATTGCATGGTTGCCCTCAAGAGTCTGATAATATTTTGGGGTAAATAAGATTTATATGTGGGGGAAAAAAGTTTGACTCATAGACTATAAGGTATGGGAGAGGCTGTAGGTAACAGGAAATTCAATTCCCTCATTTTAGACATGAAGAAACTCGGGTCCAGATGGGTTAAGTTACTTACAGAGGATTACTAATGAGTAGCTGAACTGGAAATTAACCTCCTGATTTCTCCAAATTCAGAAGTTTTTCACTATAAAATTCTGCCTCTGTAAACAACACATGAAT
This sequence comes from Petaurus breviceps papuanus, assembly GCF_028583685.1. Taxonomy (NCBI): domain Eukaryota; kingdom Metazoa; phylum Chordata; class Mammalia; order Diprotodontia; family Petauridae; genus Petaurus; species Petaurus breviceps. Next base: position 11,134,726 of record NW_027185903.1, read on the forward strand.
GAATGGATGGCTGGATGGCTGGATGGATGGATGGATGGATGGATGGATGGATGGATGGATGGATGG